>NC_037671.1:85008195-85170152 GCF_003255815.1 Theropithecus gelada | reverse complement strand
TTAATTCAAGATGGATTAGAGACTTAAATGTTAGACCTAATACCATAAAAACCCTAGAAGAAAACCTAGGTAATACCATTCAGGACATAGGCATGGGCAAGGACTTCATGTCTAAAACACCAAAATCAAGGGCAACAAAAGCCAAAATTGACAAATGGAATCTAATGAAACTAAAGAGCTTCTGCACAGCGAAAGAAACTACCATCAGAGTGAACAGGCAACCTACAGAATGGGAAAAAATTTTTGCAATCTACTCATCTGACAAAGGGCTAATATCCAGAGCCTACAAAGAACTCAAACAAATTTACAAGAAAAAAACAAACAACCCCATCAAAAAGTGGGCAAAGGATATGAACAGACAGTTCTCAAAAGAGGACATTCATACAGCCAACAGACACATGAAAAAATGCTCATCATCACTGGCCATCAGAAAAATGCAAATCAAAACCACAATGAGATACCATCTCACACCAGTTAGAATGGCAATCATTAAGAAATCAGGAAATAACAGGTGCTGGAGAGGATGTGGAGAAATAGGAACACTTTCACACTGTTGGTGGGATTGTAAACTAGTTCAACCATTATGGAAAACAGTATGGCGATTCCTCAAGGATCTAGAACTAGAAGTACCATATGACCCAGCCATCCCATTACTGGGGATATACCCAAAAGATTATAAATTATGCTGCTATAAAGACACATGCACACGTATGTTTATTGCGGCACTATTCACAATAGCAAAGACTTGGAATCAACCCAAATGCCTATCAGTGACAGATTGGATTAAGAAAATGTGGCACATATACACCATGGAATACTATGCAGCCATAAAAAAGGATGAGTTTCTGTCCTTTGTAGGGACATGGATGTAGCTGGAAACCATCATTCTCAGCAAACTATCACAAGAACAGAAAACCAAACACCGCATGTTCTCACTCATAGGTGGGAACTGAACAATGAGATCACTTGGACTCAGGAAGGGGAACATCACACACCAGGGCCTATCACGGGGAGGGGGGAGGGGGGAGGGATTGCATTGGGAGTTATACCTGGTGTAAATGATGAGTTGATGGGTGCTGACGAATTGATGGGTGCTGACGAGTTGATGGGTGCAGCATGCCAACATGGCACAAGTATACATATGTAACAAACCTGCACGTTATGCACATGTACCCTAGAACTTAAAGTATAATAGTAAAATTTTTAAAAAGTCTGCTGCAAAATAAAGGGAAATCTGCATCTACAAAAAATATAAATAAATAAATAAATAAAATGCCAGAATATGTCAGGCTTTTCTTCTCTGGACCTATTTCATGTCATTTTTCAAGTGTTGAAATCACAACTGAACATTGTTCTCTAACCATAATCTGAGCAACATCAATTACAGTTGCTCCAGATGACTGCAAATCTACCGTGAGTCTTTTTGTCTAGCATATTTTTGGAAACGAAGTGAGCCAATTCCTTAATGTTCAGAGTGTGTATAACTATAAGACTGAGGCTACAGTTGCATTGAAAAGTTGATGTGAAGTTCAACTAACTTCTCTCTCTGAGAAGCCGTACCCTCAATTAATGGTGGCATTCTCAAGTCTTCTCTGTATCTTCACAATAGCTATACATAATTAGGATAGGCCTAAAGGTTGCCTAGGCATCCCAGAAAATTTTACTTTGGTTCAAACTACAGGTTGCAGAGGGCCATGTATTGATTAAAACATTTGTAAAGGAGTACAGAAAAGGGAGAATGGTTCTTTACCTCATTTACACTACATAGAAAGATGCTGGTTCATATACAACAGATTCACCCAAAGCATTGGCCATGACTGACTGCTAACTACCTAAACTACAATTAATCCAGAATCTGCCTGCCTAGTCCTATACTGGCCAGGGAGCAAGGTCCTGGAATTTGTCAGATATGTTACTGTGAGAGAATGAAATAAATAAACGGAAATTTCCTTTGCTATGTTTGGAAACAATCACTTCTCACTGCTTGCCTCTCCATCCAAGCATAAAGAATGAATGTCAAAAATTCCAAGCCAGCCTCAGGAAGAGCAGAACACAAGGTTTTCTTCTGAAACAGACTAACATTTGGTACAGGTCTGTAGCTAAACCATTTTCCAAATTCCTCACTATGCATTTTATAGAAAGGCTATGATATTGAGTAGTATCATAAAATTCTACCCAACTAATGTAAGTACTAATCACTAGCATTCGTAAGGTGTAGAATAGGTGTATTATCAGATTTCTTCAATAAAGAGACTGAATTTGCAAACTCACTTCTTATTTAGAAAATATGGTTTAAAACTTTACATACAATATTTTACAACTATTAGAATAAACACACACAGAAGGAGAAAAACATACCAAATGCAAATGGATATTTGGGGGTGGTAAAAGAATAGATTATTTTTAGTTTATCATTTATATATCTCTATCTTCCAAATACTAAACAATAAGCATGTTGTTTTTACAATCATTACAAATTAATTTTTTAACCTTCATGTTTCACATTCATTATTTGAAATAATAGGTTATAGGGGATTATTATGGTGGATGGGAAGCAGGACTAGATTGCAGCTCTGACTGGAACGGACAGAGTAGCATGTGGAGGCTCACATTGTGAATTGTTACTCCAGAACCACTGCAAGAACAAACCAGCAGTCCCAAGAGAACCCACAAGCCCTCTGAAGGAAGCAGACTGCTCCTGAAGGACCTGAGAAACACCCTAAACATTTGCAGAAGTGGGAAAGGGAAATCCTTGTATCACCAACGCATACCCCCACAAAAGAAACTGAAGGTCTCTTTGAGAGAGAGGTTTCCAACCTTACCTAGAGCTGAGTCAATTTAGAGAGCCGAGCAAAATACAGGGATAGAGGAAGCAGCGAGAAAGGATCTGGGAGGTTGCTGGGTCCCCAAGTAGGCCATTCATGCCTGGCACTGAGAGATGACAGTGTGCTAGTAGCCCTCACTCTTGGCGCCTCCTTGGCTTCAGCATCCACTCTGGCAGCGCTTGAGGAGCCCTTCAGCCCACCACTGCACTGTGAGAGCCCCTTTCTGGGCTGACCCAGGCCTGAGCAGGCTCCCTCTGCTTGCCGGGAGGTGCAGAGGGAGAGGCACGGGCGGAACCGGGGCTGTGCATGGCGCTTGCAGGCCAGCACAAGTTCCAGCAAGCACGGGAGCAGGCTCGGTGGGCCCGGCACTCGGAGTGGCCACCAGCCCAGGGCAGTGAGGAGCTTAGCACCCAGGCCAGCAGTTGTGGAGGCTGCGCTGGGTCCCCCAGCACTGCTGGCCTGCATGCACTACACTCAAATTCTCACCGGGCCTCAGCCGCCTCCCCTGGGGGCAGGGCTGAGGACCTGTAGCCTGCCATGTCTAAGCACCCCCCTCCGTGGTGAGCTAACCTGAGGCGGAGCCTCCCCTAAGGGCGCCGCCCCCTGCTCCATGGCGCCCGGTCCCATCCACCGCCCAAGGGCTGAGGAGTGCTGGCGCGTCTTGGGACTGGTGGGCAGCTCTGCCTGCAGCCCCCGTGCACCATCCACTAGGTGAAGCCAGCCCAGTTCCTGAGTTTAGTGGGGACTCCCAGAACTTTTCTGTCTAGCACTGTGTGTAGCTAAAGGATTGTAAACGCACCAATCAGCACTCTGTGTCTAGCTCAGCGTTTGTAAATACAACAGTCAATACTCTGTGTCTAGTTCAAGGTTTGTAAATACACCAATGGGTACTCTCTATCTAGCTAACCTAGTAGGGACTTGAAGAACATTTCTGTCTAGCACTCTGTGTCTAGCTCAGGGATTGTAAACGCACCAATAAGCACCCTGTCAAAATGGTCCAATCAGCTCTCTGTAAAATGGACCAATCAGCTCTCTGTAAAATGGACCAATCAGCTCTCTGTAAAATGGACCAATCGGCAGGATGTGGGTGGGGCCAGATAAGGCAATAAAAGCAGGCTGCCCAAGACAGCCAGCCAGCAGCAACCCGTTGGGGTCCCAGTCCATACTGTGGAAGCTTTGTTCTTTCCCTTTCTGCAATAAATCTTGCTGCCGCTCACTCTTTGGGTCCAGGTCACCTTTATGAGCTGTAACACTAACAGTCCCCTTTATGAGCTGTAACACTAACACTCACTGGGAAGGTCTGCAGCTTCACTCCTGAGGCCAGCAAGACCATGAACCCACCAGGAGGAATGAACAACTCAGGACAGAGGGAAAGAACAACTCCAGATGCACTGCATTATGAGCTGTAACACTCACCATGAAGGTCTGTAGCTTCACTCCTGAAGCCAGCAAGACCACGAACCCACCAGAAGGAAGAAACTGCAGACACATCTGAACATCTGAAGGAACAAACTCTGGACCAGCATATTTAAGAGCTGTAACACTCACTGCGAGGGTACACGGCTTCATTCTTGAAGTCAGCGAGACCAAGGACCCACCAGTTCTGGACAAAGCACACAGGGACCCATTGGGAGGGCAGCCAGAGAAGCAGGGGAAAACACCACAGGGAGAAGGAAATCTCCAGCTGAACTTTGTAACTTGAACCAGGCAAGAACACTCCTGGTCAAAATGGGGGAGGGCATGAATGTGGTGTACAGACACCACAAGTAGAGGAAGAACCAAACCCTTTTCATTCACAGCTGGGAGGTGGGTAGCCTTGAGAAAGTTCTCAAGCCCAGCTCACCTATCATCTGGAAACAGACTCAGGGCTGTTAGTCGGGGCACAGTGAGAGTGAGACCAGTTCTTTGGTTTGTGTGGGAGCCAGGTGAGGCCTATGACTGCTGGTTTTCCTCCACTTGCCTGACAACCTCCATGACTCAGCAGAGGCAGCCATAATCCTCCCAGGTACACAAGTCCATTGACCTGGGAACCTCAATCGCATCCCCCACAGCACCATCATTGAGCTCCACCCAGGAAGAGTCTGAGGTCAGACACCACTAGCCCTTCCCCGACCTGATGGACCATCCCTAACCAACCTGGTAGCAGAAGACGAACGGCATATAATTTCCAGAGTTCTAGGGCCTTGCCCACTGCTGATCCCTCTCCACACTACCACAGCTGATGCTCTCTGTAAAATGCCACCTCCTGGCAGGAGACCAGCCAGCACAAAATAGAGTTAACCACCAAAGCTAAGAACCCTCACAGAGTCCATTTCACCCTCCTGTCATCTCCACCAGAAAGGCACTGTATCCACAGCTGAACGACCAATAAATGGTTCACTTCACAGGACTCTGTGTAGACAACCCCCAGTACCAGCCCAGAGCCAGGTAGACTTGCTGGGTGGCTAGACCCCGAAGAAAGACAACAATCACTGCAGTTTGGCTCACAGGAAGTCACATCCATAGGAAAGTGGAGAGAGTACTACATGAAGGGAACACCCTGTGGGACAAAAGAATGTGAACAAAAGCCTTCAGCCCTAGACCTTCCCTCTGACAGAGTCTACCCAAATAAAAAGGAACCAGAAAACCAACTCTGGTAATATCACAAAACAAGGCTCTTCAACACTCCCCAGAAAATCACACTAGTTCACCAGCAATGGATCTAAACCAAGAAGAAATCCCTGATTTACCTGTAAAAGAATTCAGGAACTTAGTTATTAAGCCAATCAGGCAGGCACCAGAGAAATGCAAAGCCCAATGCAAGGAAATCCAAAAAAAAAAAAAAAAAAAAAGATACAAGAGGTGAAGGGAGAAATATTCAAGGAAATAGCACAAAGCAAAAACAATCAAAACCTCAGGAACGATTGCAAACACTTACAGAAATGCAAAATGTTCTGGAAAGTCTCAGCTATAGAATTTAACAAGTAGAAGAAAGAAATTCAGAGCTTGAAGACAAGGTCTTCAAATTAAACCAATCCAACAAAGACAAAGAAAAAAATAATAAAATATGAACAAAGGTTACAAGAATTCTGGGATTATGTTAAATGATCAAACATAAGAATAATCAGTATTCCTGAGGAAGAAAAGAAAACTAAAATTTGGAAAATATATTTGGGTGAATAATCAAGGAAACTTCCCCGCCCTTGTTAGACACCTAGAAATCCAAATACAAGAAGCATAAACAAAACCTGGGAAATTCATTGCAAAACATCATTACCTAGGCACATTGTCATCAGGTTATCTAAACTTAAGACAAAGGAAACAATATAAAGAGCTGTGAGACAGAGGTCCCAGGTAACATATAAAGGGAAAGCTATCAGATTAACAGCAGATTTCTCAGCAGAAACCCTACAGACTAGAAGGGATTGGCACCCTATCTTCAGCCTCATGAAACAAAACAATTATCAGCCAAGAATTTTGTATCCAGCAAAATTAAGCATCATATATGAGGGAAAGATACAGTATTTTCAGGCAAACAAATGCTGAGAAAATTCACCATTACCAAGCCGCCACTACAAGAACTGCTAAAAGGAGCTCTAAATCTTGAAACAAGTCCACGAACCACATCAAAACAATACCTCTTTAAAGCATAAATCATACAGAACCTATAAAACAAAAATACAACTTAAAAGCAAAAACAAAGAAAAAACCAAAGTACACAGGCAACAAATAGCATGAAGAATGCAAGGGTACCTCACATTTTAATACAAATAATGAATGTAAATGGCCTAAAAGTTCCACTTAAAAGACCCAGAACTGCAGAATGGATTAAAAACTCACCAAACAACTATCTGTTGCGTTCAGAAGACTCACCTAACACATAAGGACTCACATAAACTTAAAGTAGAGGGATGGAAACAGGCATTTCATGAAAATGGACACCAAAATTGAGCAGGGATAGTTATTCTTATACCAGACAAAACAAACTTTAAAGCAACAGTAGTTAAAAGAGACAAAGGGGGACATTATATAATAGTAAAAGGCCTTGTCAAACAGAAAAATATCACCCAATATATATCCATCTAACACTGGAACTTCCAAATTTATAAAACAATTACTAATAGACCTAAGACATAAGACAGACAGCAACACAATAATAGTGTGGGACTTCAGTACTCCACTGACAGCACTACACAGGTCATCAAGACAGAAAATCAACAAAGAAACAATGGATTTAAACTATACCTTGGAACAAATGGACTTAACAGATATATAGATATATAAAGAAGTTGTCATCCAACAACCATAGAATACACATTCTATTCAACAGTGCATGGAACTTTCTCCAAAATAGACCATATGATAGGCTATAAAACAAGCCTAAATAACTTTAAGAAAACTGAAATCATATCAAGTACTCTCTCAGACCACAGTGGAATGAAAATCAACTCAAAAAGGAAGCTTCAAAACCATTTAAATACTAGGAAATTAAATAAACTGCTCCTGAATGAGCACTGGGTCAAAAACAAAATCAAGATGGAAATTAAACACTTCTTCAAACTGAATGACAATACAAAAACTATCAAAACTTCTGGGATACAGCAATGGCCGTGCTAAGAGGAAAGTTCATAGCCCTAAACACCTACATCAAAGAGACTGAAAGAGCAGAGACTGACATTCTAAGGTCACATCTCAAAGAACTAGAGAAAGAAAAACAAATCAAATCTAAACCCAACAGAAGAAAGGAAATAACCAAGATCAGAGCAGAACTAAATGAAATCGAAACAACAACAACTACAACAACAAAAATACAAAAGATACAAAACTCTGTTCCTTTAAAAAGATACATAAAATTGATAGACCACTGGCAAGATGAACCAAGAAAAAAAGGGAGAAAATCCAAATAACCTAAGAAATGAAACAGGAGATATTACAACTGACACCACTGAAATCGAAAAGTTCATTCAAGTCTACTACGAACAGCTCTATCCACATAAACTAAACAACCTAGAAGAGATAGATAAATTCCTTGGAAACTACAACCGTCTTAGTTTAAATCAGGAACAATTAGGTGCCCTAAACAGATCAATAAGAAGCAGTGAGATTGAAATGGTAATAAAAAATCACCAATAAAAATACTCCAGGGCCAGACAGATTCACAGCAGAATTCTACCAGACATTCAAAAAAGAATTAATACCAATCCTTTTGACACTACTCCATAAGACAGAGAAAGAAGGCACCCTCCCTAATTCATTCTATGATGCCAGTACCACACTAATACCCAAACCAGGAAAGGACATAACCAAAAAAGAAAACTACAGAATGATATCCTTGATGAACATAGATACTAAAATCCTAAACAAAATACTAGCAAACCAAATCTAATAACATATCAAAAAGATAATCTACCATGATCAAGTGGGTTTCATACTAGGAATGCAGGGATGATTTAACATATGCAAGTTAATAAATGTGATACATGGGAGGTTCCAAGATGTCTGAATAGGAACAGCTCCAGTCTGCAGCTCCCAGAGTGAGCAATGCAGAAGACGGCTGATTTCTGCATTTCCAACTGAGGTACCAGGTTTATCTCACAGGGGCTTGTCAGACAGTCAGTACAGCAAATGGAACAGGGTGGGGCATCGCATCACCCAGAAGCACAAGGGGTAGGGGAATTCACTTTCCTAGCAAGGGGAAGCCGTCACAGATGGTACCTGGAAAGTCGGGACACTCCCACCCTAATACTATGCTTTTCCAATGACCTTAGCAAACGGCACACCAGGAGATTATATCCCACGCCTGGCTCAAAGGGTCCCATGCCCATGGAGCCTCACTCACTGCTAGCACAGCAGTCTGAGATCGAACTGCGAGGCAGCAGTGAGGCTGGAGGAAGGGAGTCCACCATTGCTGAGGCTTGAGTAGGTCAACAAAGCAGCAGGGAAGCTCCAACTGGGTGGAGCCCACTGCAGCTCAAGGAGGCCTGCCTGCCTCTGTAGACACCACCTCTGGGGACAGGGCATAGCTGAACAAAGGGCAGCAGAAACTTCTGTAGATTTAAACATCTCTGTCTAAAGCTTTGAAGAGAGTAGTGGTTCTCACAGCATGGAGTATGAGATCTGAGAAAGGAGAGACTGCCTCCTCAAGTGGGTCCCTGACCCCCGAGTAGCTTAACTGGGAGGCACCTCCCAGTAGGGGGCGACTGACACTTCATATGGCCTGGTGCCCCTCTGAGATGAAGCTTCCAGAGGAAGGATCAGGCAGCAACATTTGCCATTCTGCAGCCTCTGCTGGTGATACCCAGGCAAACAGGGTCTGGAGTGAACCACCAGCAAACTCCAACAGACCTGCAGCTGAGAGTCCTGACTGTTAGAAGGAAAACTAACAAACAGAAAGGATATCCACACCAAAACCCCATCAGTACATCACCATCATCAAAGACCAAAGGTATATAAAACCACAAAGATGGGGAGAAAACAGAGCAGAAAAGCTGAAAATTCTAAAAATCAGAGAGTCTCTTCTCCTCCAAAGAACACAGCTCCTCGCCAGCAATGGAAGAAAGCAGGTTGAAGAATGACTTTGACGAGTCAAGAGAAGAAGGCTTCAGATGATTGGTAATAACAAACTTCTCTGAGCTAAAGGAGGATGTTCGAACCCATCGCAAAAAAGCTAAAAACATTGAAAAAAGATTAGACGAATGGCTAACTAGAATAACCAGTGTAGAGAAGTCCTTAAATTACCAGATGGAACTGAAAACAATGGCACAAGAACTACATGATGCATGCACAAGCTTCAGTAGGCAATTTGATCAAGTGGAAAAAAGGGTATCAGTGATTGAAGATCAAATTAATGAAATGAAGTGAGAAGAGAAGTTTAGAGAAAAAAGTGTAAAAAGAAATGAACAAAGCCTCCAAGAATATGGGACTATGTGAAAAGACCAAATCTACATCTGATTGGTAGATGTAGATCTACCAATCAGATGTAGATGTAATCACTTTCACTACACCTGAAAGTGGCGGGGAGAACGGAACCAAGTTGGAAAACACTCTGCAGGATATTATCCAGGAGAACTTCCCCAAATTCGCAAAGCAGGCCAATATTCAAATTCAGGAAATACAGAGAATGCTACAAAGATACTCCTCGAGAAGAGCAACTCCAAGACACATCATTGCCAGATTCAACAAAGTTGAAATGAAGGAAAAAATGGTAAAGGCAGACAGAGAGAAAGGTCAGGTTACCCCCAAAGGGAAGCCCATCAGACTAACAGCAGTCTCTTGGCAGAAACTCTATAAGCCAGAAGAGGGTGCGGGTCAATATTCAACATTCTTAAAGAAAATAATTTTCAACCCAGAATTTCATATCCAGGCAAGCTTCATAAGTGAAGGAGAAATAAAATCCTTTACAGACAAGCAAATGCTGAGAGATTTTGTCACCACCAGGCCTGCCTTACAAGAGTCCTGAAGGAAGCACTAAACATGGAAAGGAACAACCAATATGAGCCATGGCAAAAACATCCCAAATTGTAAAAACCATCGATGCTACGAAGAATCTGCATCAACTAATGAGCAAAATACCCACCTAACATCATAATGACAGGATCAGGTTCACACATAACAATATTAAACTTAAATGTAAATGGGCTAAATGCTCCAACTAAAAGACACAGGCTGGCAAACTGGATGAAGAGTCAAGACCCATCAGTGTGCTGTATTCAGCAGACCCATCTCATGTGCAGAGAAACACATAGGCTCAAAATAAAGGGATGGAGGAAGATCTACCAAGCAAATGGAAAACAAAAAAAAAGCAGGGGTTGCAATCCTAGTCTCTGATAAACAGACTTTAAACCAACTAAGATCAAAAGAGACAAAGAAGGCCATTACATAATGGTAAAGGGATCAATTCAACAATAAGAGGTAACAATCCTAAATATATATGCACCCAATACAGGAGCACCCAGATTCATAAAGCAAGTCCTTAGAGACCTACAAGGAGACTTAGATTCGCACACAATAATAATGGGAGACTTTAACACCCCACTGTCAACATTAGACAGATCAACGAGACAGAAAGTTAACAAGGATATCCAGGAATTGAACTCAGCTCTACACCAAGCAGACCTAATAGACATCTACAGAACTCTCCACCCCAAATCAACAGAATATACATTCTTCTCAGCACCACATCGCAGTTATTCCAAAATTGACCATATAGTTGGAAGTAAAGCACTCCTCAGCAAATGTACAAGAACAGAAATTATAGCAAACTGTCTCTCAGACCACAATGCCATCAAACTAGAACTCTGGACTAAGAAACTCACTCAAAACCGCTCAACTACATGCCAACTGAACAACCTGCTCCTGAATGACTACTGGATCATGAAGGCAGAAATAAAGATGTTCTTTGAAACCAATAAGAACAAAGAGACAACATACCAGAATCTCTGGGACACATTTAAATCAGTGTGTAGAGGAAAATTTGTATCACCAAATGCCCACAAGAGAAAGCAGGAAAGATATAAAATTGACATCCTAACATCACAATTAAAAGAACTAGAGAAGGAAGAGCAAACACATTCAAAAGCTAGCAGAAGGCAAGAAATAACTAAGATCAGAGCAGAACTGAAGGAGATAGAGACACACAAAAAAAACCCTTCAAAAAATTAATGAATCCAGGAGCTGGTTTTTTGAAAAGATCAACAAAATTGATAGACTGCTAGCAAGACTAATAAAGAAGAAAAGACAGAAGAATCAAATAGACACAATAAAAAATGATAAGGGGGATATCACCACCGATTCCACAGAAATACAAACTACCAGCAGAGAATACTATAAACACCTCTATGCAAATGAACTAGAAAATCTAGAAGAAATGGATAAATTCCTAGACACATACATCCTCCCAAGACTAAACCAGGAAGAAGTTGAATCCCTGAATAGACCAATAACAGGTTCTGAAATTGAGGCAATAATTAATAGCCTACCGACCAAAAAAAGTCCAGGACCAGACAGATTCACAGCCGAATTCTACCAGAGGTAAAAGAGGAGCTGGTACCATTCCTTCTGAAACTATTCCAATCAACAGAAAAAGAGGGAATCCTCCCTAATTTCTTTTATGAGGCCAGCATCATCCTGATACCAAAGCCTGGCAGAGACATAGAAAAAAAAAGAGAGAGAGAGAATTTCAGACCAATATCCCTGATGAACATCGAAGCAAAAATCCTCAATAAAATACTGGCAAACCGAATCCAGCAGCACATCAAAAGCATATCCATCACAATCAAGTTGACTTCCTCCCTGGGAAGCAAAGTTGATTCAACATATGCAAATCAATAAACGTAATCCAGCATATAAACAGCACCAAAGACAAAAACCACATGATTATCTCAATAGATGCAGAAAAGGCCTTTGACAAAATTCAACAGCATTTCATGCTAAAAACTCTCAATAAACTAGGTATTGATGGAATGTATCTCAAAAAAACTAAGAGCTATTTATGACAAACCCACAGCCCATATCAAACTGAATGGGCAAAAACTGGAAGCATTCCCTTTGAAAACCAGCACAACACAAGAGTGCCCTCTCTCACCACTCCTATTAAACATAGTGTTGGAAGTTCTGGCCAGGGAAATCAGGCAAGAGAAAGAAATAAAGGGTATTCAGTTAGGAAAAGAAGAGGTCAAATTGTCCCTGTTTGCAGATGACATGATTGTATATTTAGAAAACCCCATTGTCTCAGCCCAAAATCTCCTTAAGCTGATAAGCAACTTCAGCAAAGTCTCAGGATACAAAATCAATGTGCAAAAATGATAAGCATTCCTATACACCAACAACAGATAAACAGAGAGCTAAATCATGAGTGAACTCCCATTCACAATTGCTTCAAAGAGAATAAAATACCTAGGAATCCAACTTACAAGGGATGTGAAGGACCTCTTCAAGGAGAACTACTAACCACTGCTCAATGAAATAAAAGAGGACACAAACAAATGGAAGAACACTCCATGCTCACGGATAGGAAGAATCAATATCGTGAAAATGGCTACACTGATCAAGGTAATTTATAGATTCAATGCCATCCCCATCAAGCTACCAATGACTTTCTTCACAAAATTGGCAAAAACTACTTTAAAGTTCATATGGAACCAAAAAAGAGCCCACATTGCCAAGACAATCTTAAGCAAAAAGAACAAAGCTGGAGGCATCACGCTACCTGACTTCAAACTATACTACAAGGTTACAGTTAACAAAACAGCATGGTACTGATACCAAAACAGAGATAATAGACCAACGGAACAGAATAGAGCCCTCAGAAATAATACCACACATCTAAAACCATCTGATCTTTGACAAACCTGACAAAAACAAGCAATGGCCAAAGGATTCCCTATTTAATAAATAGTGCTGGGAAAACTGAATAGCCATATGTAGAAAGTTGAAACTGGATCCCTTCCTTACACCTTATACAAAAATTAATTCAAGATGGATTAAAGACTTAAATGTTAGACCTAAAACCATAAAAACCCTAGAAGAAAACCTAGGTAATACCATTCAGGCCATAGGCATGGGCAAGGACTTCATGATTAAAACACCAAAAGCAATGGCCAAAAAAAGCCAAAATTGACAAATGGGATCTAATTAAACTAAAGAGCTCTGCACAACAAAAGAAACTGTCATCAGAGTGAACAGGCAACCTATAGAATGGGAGAAAATTTCTGCAATCTACCCATCTGACAAAGGGCTAATATCCAAAATCTACACAGAAATTAAACAAATTTACAAGAAGAAAACAACCCCATCAAAAAGTGAGCAAAGGATATGAACAGACACTTCTCAAAAGAAGACATTTATGCAGCCAAAGGACACATGAAAAAATGCTCATCATCACTGGCCATCAGAGAAATGCAAATCAAAACCACAATGAGATACCATCTCACACCAATTAAAATGGCGATCATTAATAAGTCAGAAAGCAACAGCTGCTGGAGAGGATGTGGAGAAATATGAACACTTTTACACTGTTGGGACTGTAAACTAGTTCAACCATTGTGGAAGACAGTGTGGCGATTCCTCAAGGATCTAGAACTAGAAATACCATTTGACCCAGCGATCCCATTACTAGGCATATACCCAAAGGATGTAAATCATGTTGCTATAAAGACACATGCACACATATGTTTATTGTGGCACTATTCACAATAGTAAAGACTTAGAATCAACCCAAATGTCCATCAATGATAGACTGGACTAAGAAAATGTGGCACATATATACCATGAAATACTATGCACCCATAAAAAAGGATGAGCTCACGTCCTTTGTAGGGGCATGGATGTAGCTGGAAACCATCATTCTGAGCAAACTATTGCAAGGACAGAAAACCAAACACTGCATGTTCTCACTCATAGGTGGTAATTGAGCAATGGGAACACTTGGACACAGAGTGGGGAATATCACACACCAGGGCCTGTCATGGGGTGAGGGGAGGGGGATAGCATTAGGAGATAAACCTAATGTAAATAAGTTAGCAGGTGCAGCACACCAACATGGCACATGTATACATATGTAACAAACCTGCACGTTGTGTGCATGTACCATAGAACTCAAAGTATAATAATAATAATAAAATAAAAAAGAAAAAGTAGTAAAAAAAAAGTGATACACTACATAAACAGAATTTAAAATAAAAATCATGTGATAATCTCTATGGATGCAGAAAAAGCATTGAACAAAATCCAGCTTTCCTTTAAGATTAAAACTCGCAGCAAAACTGGCCTTCAAGCGACATCCCTCAATGTAATAAAAGCCATCTATGAAAAACTCACAGCCAACATAATACTGAATGGGAAAAAGTTGAAAGCATTCCTTCTGAGAACTGAAACAAGACAAGGATGCCCACTCTCACCACTCCACTTCAACATACTACTGGAAGCCCTAGCCAGAGCAATCAGACAAGAGAAAGAAATAAAAGGCAACCAAATCATTAAAGAGGAAGTCAAACTGTCCCTGTTTGTTGATGATATGATCACTCACCTTGAAAATCCTAAAGATTTCCAGAAAGCTCCTAGAACTAATTAAAGAGTTCAGAGAAGTTTCTGGATACAAGATTAATGTACACAAATCAGTAGCTCTTCTATACACCAACAGCAATCAAGTGGAGAATCAAATCACGAACTCTATCCCTTTTACAACAGCTGCAAGAAAAAAAAATACTTAGTAGTATGCCTAACCAAGGAGGGAAAAGATCTCTACAAGGAAAACTACAAAACACTGTGAAAGAAATCACAGATGACACAAATGGAAACACATCCCAGTCTCATGGATGCATAGAATAAATATTGTGAAAATGACCATACTGCCAAAAGCAATATACAAATTCAGTGCAATCCCCATGAAAATGCCACCATCATTCTTCACCGAATTAGCAAGAAACAATTCCAAAATTCATATGAAACCAAAAAAGAGCCTACATCGCCAAAGTAAGACTAAGCAAAAAGATTACAAAATCTGGAGGCATTATATTACCTGATTTCAAAGTATAATATAATGACATAGTCACCAAAACAGCATGGTACTGGTATAGAAACAGGCACATTGATCAATGGAACAGAATAGAGAACCCAGAAATAAACCCAAATACTTATAGCCAACTGATCTTTGACCAAGCAAACAGAAACATAAAATGAGGAAAGGACACCCTTTTCCACAAATGGTGCTGGGATAATTGGCTAGCCACATGTAGGAGAACGAAACCGGATCCTCATCTCTTACCTTACACAAAAATCAACTCAAGATGGATTAAGGACTTAAATCTAAGACGTAAAACTATAAAAATTCTAGAAGATAACATTAGAAAAACTCTTCTAGACATTGGCTTAGGCAAGAATTTCATGACCAAAAACCCAAAAGCAAATGCAATAAAAACAAAGATAAATAACTGGGATCTAATTAAAAGAGCTTTTGCATAGCAAAGGGATCAGTTAGCAGAATAAATAAACAACCCACAGAGTGGGAGAAAATCTTCACAATCTACTCATCTGACAAAGGACTAATATCCAGAATCCACTACAAATTCAAACAGTAAGAAAAAACAAACAATCCCATCAAAAAGGGGGCTAAGGACAGGAATAGACAATTCTTAACAGATGATATACAAATGGCCAACAAACATATGAAAAAAGCCAAACATTACGAATTATCTGGAAAATAGAAATCAAAACCACACTGCGATACCACCTTACTCCTTCAAGAATGGCCATAATCAAAAAATTTAAAAAACAGTAGATGTTGGCTTGGATGCAGTGAAGAGGGAACACCTCTATGCTGCTGGTGGAAATGTAAACTAGTACAATCTTTATGGAAAACAATGTGAAGATTCCTTAAAGAACTACAAGTAGAACTACCATTTGATCAAGCAATCCCACTACTGGGTATCTACCCAGACAAAAAGAGATCATTATATGAAAAAAGATACTTGCACACACATGTTTATAGCAGCACAATTCGCAATTGCAAAATCATGGAACCAACCCAAATGCCTATAAATCAATGAGTGGATAAAGAAACTGGTACATTTATACAAATGGAATACTATTGAGCCATAAAAAGGAATGAATTGACTGCATTTGCAGTGACCTGGATGAGACTGGAGACTATTACTCTCAGTGATGTAACTCAGGAATGGAAAACCAAATATTGTATGTTTCACTGATATGTGGGAGCTAAGCTATGAGGATGCAAAAGCATAAGAATGACACAATAGACTTTGGGGACTTGGGAGGAAGGGTAGGCAGGAGGTGAGGGATAAAAGACTACAAATATGGTGCAGTGTGTAATGCTCGAGTGGTGGGTGTACCAAAATCTCACATCACAACTAAAGAACTTATGTAACCAAATACCACCTGTATCTCAATAACTTATGGCAAAATATAAAATAAATAAAATTAAAATAAATAATTATTGCTAATAAGCTAAAGAAAAAAGTCTCTAATGCTATAAAAGGGGTTAGATGTAATGTGTGTGATTCAATGAGAACTGAGACTAGTCATAATTTCAGAAGATAGATCTGGGATCAGTAGAATGCTAAAGTTCCTAATATGAAAAGCTTTTTATAAACAGCTAAATATACCTTGGGAAACCCAGTCTCTTTTCTCACTACTCACTTTCCATGCCCACAAATGGACAAAGCATGGAGATGCTGCAGCCAGGAGCTAGCATGATACAGAGAACCCCATTTAGAGGACCTGCAGCCAGAAAAGATATTCCTATGTTCACAGAGAATTAGTAGCAAATATTTTATACATGGGAGAATATGGGAGAAAATAACACTCATTAGCAATGCAATGCATTAGAATTATTCTAATGCGAACTTTAAACATTTTCAGATTATATTTTAAAAATTAGTAAATAGTAGAAAGAGCATGAATTATGAAAGCAATACTTCTGCCTGAAAACCCATGACAAGAATGATATGGAGTAAAAGAAGAAAGTTGGCAAAATCTGGACAATACAGAAAAGAAAGTCATTCTGGGCTGGGGCAGAAGTAACCTGGTTGAGCATTTCCACTGATTTTTTCAGTAGGAATAAACTGGAAGTTAATATCAGAACTGCAATATGGGATTGATAAATGTGAAGTCTGCTAAAGCAAATGCTTTAGTAAAACATGTTAAACTTCTGGTCCTTGTCACAGTTGTGGTCATTCTCCACAAATCTTTTCTGTTATTTTCAAAATGCTAAATAATCATTATAGGAAGCTTGGTAGACAACTATCCAAACTGTGTAGCTTGAGATTCTGGTCAATACACAGCGGGAAAAAACAAACAAACAAAATAAAACAAAGGATAGAATTGGAAAAAAAAAAAATGCTTCCCAGAATGTCGGTTTCTGACTCAAGTTAGAATACGTTTAGCAAAGTATCAATCACACTTTAAAAAACTCCAGTAAAGGACATTTCAGACCATGACTTTAGAAGATATTATTTTTAAAATGGCATTTCTGGGTGAGTTAGTACATGACCTGACACTTGTTTAAACAAGATAAATCAAAACTCTATTCAATCACAGTGTTCAACAGTCAGTGGTTTCTAATGGCCCCTGGAGCACTGAAAACTCTGTTTATAAACTTAATGCACATTTCTAATTCATTGACACATCTACCTAATAGGATAGATGTAGAACTTAACTGGGGTTCTGCATAATGGTGCCTCAGTTATACTTCCACATATAACAGCGCTCTTACTGATCCTGAAAGCCTGAAACATATTTCATGATATATCAGTTCTCTCCAATTACCTACCCAGATGCTCTGAAAACCTCAGAGGTTTTCAAAATGAAAGTTATTTTAAAGCAATTTATTTTGTAAAGATACACATCTCTCAGAATTTTTTTTAATCTGTCACTTGCAAGAAAATTCACAATTTGAGAAAGACTGAGGTCACCTTTTAAAAGTTTCACACCACTAAAGTTTAATTAACCTTGTGCCATGCATATGATGGAATTGTAAACAGATAAGCACTTTCTGCCTTGAATGAAGCCAACCTCTCTGGAGTAATTGGACACCATGTGACCGGGAGCTCATAGACCACTCTGTGGTGGACTACAGTGTCAGCTGCATGTGGCAGATGACCACTAGAAGGATACAGTCTCAGCCCCAGATGAGAAACAGCCTTTTAGAATGCTGATAGTTTTTTTTTAAATTAAACTAACTTCTCTAGGAAATAATTATGTAGAATCAATAACTTTAAATTAAAGAATAAAGGTCGTGAGCAAAATTCTACAAAGGAAACTCCTGCCACCGCATTGCTTTGTAAAACATTTTTATTTTAGGATATTTTGGGGTGGACATGAGATAGTGAGTGGAGAAAGGATACATATTTAAAATTCAATTGTCCTATCCCTTGCTGCAAGGTTCTGAACTTTCTAAGAACACTTTCTAACTATAGGAAGATTTGATATGTTTATAACTACGTATTTCCTAGGGAGAAAGTATAAGGTTAATTACACTCTCAAAAAAAATTAATATTCTGCAAATGTCAATAATCACTGCAATGTGTGGCTAATTTGTGATTTCAAGGTTTGCAAAGTGTAATTCTGCTCAATGAGAAAGACTATTAAAAAAAAAAAACAACAGAAAGACATGCTTATGATTAATGTGACACAGGCACTTGGTCCCAGAAAAATGTGCTCATCTTGTAGATCAACTACATATTTCAGGTTTCTGCAGTTGTGGACAGTAAGGGTTTTGAGGTTATGTCAGAGGCAAGCCCATGGCCAGACATTCCTTTTCTAAGTACAGGGTAACAACACAGCAGTACCCTTATGCCCTGAGAGATTCTCCAACAAAATGCCTTTCACAAGCATGGGGCCACAGCTCTGAGCAGAGCAATCTCATTGACTCAACTCTTCACATAGTAGAAAACATTTTCTGGTTGTCTTTCCTCATGCAACTCATGGATCCTCAAAAGCAATTTTTGAGCACTTAATGAGATTATTGATGGAGAATTGTTTGGAAAAGTTGAAAGTTCTAAAGGAATGTCAACAATCAGTCCACCAGGTAGATGGTAAAAACAGAAGGTTTACATTGCACAGAACGAGGCTCAAATTTCACCTCAGCCTCTTACTTAATGTGTGAACCTGGGTTCCTTAAATTTCCACTTCCTCATCTTCAAAATAAGTCTCACAGCTTCCTTGTCATGCTTCCAGACTTATTTAATAAATAACCATTTGTATTAGTGCTCTTCATATAAATGGACTTTCTACCTTTTCTACAATGACCTGTTCTGCATTGAAGCCAGTAATCAACCACCCAGAGGCCTAGAAGTCAGGCTTCCCTGAGCCAATAGGCTTACATGTGACCATTCATCAGAAAACAATGGACAGGCAGAAGAGGACAGGAAGAAAATAATGCTATAGATACACTTAAAAGTTACACCCATTTAGAATAGCTAGGCTAAGAATGAAATCTTCTTTCATAATAGTGAGTTTAAAAGAAAATTTACTTTCATTTATGAACACCAGACTAATAAATGCCCTTACAAAAATAGTATTGGACATTTAAAAACTATTACAGCTTTTGTTAATGAACTCAGGATTCTTTGTATAACAGAGATAACACTGTGCCAGCCTAATAGGGAGCTGGTTAGAAGGCAAGTCTCATTCTTGCTCTATTCAGTCCAACCCAAGCATAGATGGAGGTAGGGGGCTTTGCCTTACACGCACACAACCTAGACTCCACTCTTTATCTCAGGTGGCTTGGAAAGTCCGGAGATATTAAAGAGTAATAAACATTCTCTTAAGTATTCATCCATTCCAAATATTTCTTGAGCATTCACCGTATGTGAGACACTGCTCCATATGTTTGGATACATTTGTGAATAAAGCAGAAATCCCTTCCTCTGTGGAGCTTGTAATCTATTAGAGGGAGAGAAACAATAAACAACAGACTTAATACATGAGTAAAGCAAATGATTTGTTAGAGTATGGAAAGTGTTATGGGAAACAGAACAAGGTGAGCAGGGTAGGAGGGGGTCAGGCATGGGTTGGGGCTGGGCTGTAATTTCAGGCAGGACGGTCAGTGAAGATCTCTTTGGGAAGTCACATTTGAGAAAAGCCAGGTGAATTTCTGGGGGAAGAACCCCTCTATGCATGAGAAACAGCCAGTGCAAAGGCAATGTGCCTGGGATTCCCAAGGAAGAGCAAGAAGCCAGTGTGACTACAGTATAGTGAACAAGGAGGAAGCTGTAGGCAGTGAGGTCAGAGAAGTAGAAAAGGCTGAACCTTTAGGACCCTGTAGGCCACTGGAATGGACTTGTGACTCAGACAGCATCCCTGCAAATCTTATGGCACAAATGGGTTCAAATACCTCTGCATAATCAGTAGTGACCCTCTGGGACTGATGTGGAAGGATAGCCTCACTTGAACAGACATGAAGTATAACAAATACAGGTCTTCTGTAGACAAGACATGACTGGACGTTTCACAAGACCAGCTAGGTGTCTGGATTCTGGTGCTGGTCTTACACAGCCTGTTCCTCCCGGAACCTGGTCACTGGTCTCACCAGCCCAGAGAATCCCTTCTAATCTCAGCAGTGGGGAAGAAGCTGGCTGTTTCTCATGAGGTTTTTCTTCTATGCATCAAGCTCTCTCCTCTTTCCTCATCTTCAGGTATAGGTTTTGTGAAACTCAGACGGCAAAATATTGACTCAGGACTTTTTTCCCCTATTTCCCTGTGTTACCCCATCTCCAAATAAGTGAAGACAATAAATGCAGAACATCTGGCTAAGTAGAGAAAGGGAAGAGCCACAGGTTAGAAATATATATCAATAACTAAAGACTCACCAATTAATATTTTTCAACACTCTCTGTATTAGTCAGGGTTCTCTAGAGGGACAGGACTAATAGGATAGATGGATATAGAAAAGGGAGTTTATTAAGGAGTATTGACTCACGAGATAACAAGGTGAAGTTCCACAATAAGCCATCTGCAAGCCGAGGAGCAAGGGAGCCAGTCTGAATCCCAAAACCTCAGAAGTAGAGAAGCCAACAGTACAGTCTGCAGTCTGTGGCCAAAGGACCGAGAGCCCCTGGCAAACCACTGGTGTAAGTCCAAGAGTCCAAAAGCTGAAGAACTTGGAGTCCGATGTTAGAGGGCAGGAAGCACCCAGCATGGGAGAACGATGAAGGCCAGAAGACTCAGCAAATCTAGTCCTTCCACATTCCTCTGTCTCCTTTATTCTAGCTGTGCTGGCAGCTGATTAGATGATGCCCACCTAGATTGAGGGTGGATCTGCCTTTCCCAGTCCACTGACTCAAATGTTAATCTCCTTTGGCAACACACTCACTGATACACCCAAGAACAATACTTTGCATGCTTCAATCCAATCAAGTTAACACTCAAAATTAATCATCACAAGCTCCAATCCTACTTGTTTCAGACTAAGCACTTGGTCAACGAACATTTACTGAGCACTTTTCATGAGCCAAGAAATTTGCTAAATGTGAAGAGACAGCTAAGATGGGAGCTTATTCCCTACTACCCAGGACACACAGGCTGGTAGAAAACGAAGACAGGTAACACCAAGAAATAGCCATGTAAATGTCAGAGAATAAAATGGAGCATGCACACACAGAACCTTGTCTCATGAAGACAGCATGGGGTAAGGTGCACTGACAGCTTAATTTTTCCCTCTCCAGGGACTGCTAGTGCTGCTTATAGGGGTGAAGAGAAAAAGAAGAGATTTAAGAAAGAGGCACTTAGGCAGTTCTAACCAAAATAGAAAAGTGCTATATTTTCAGCACTAAAGTGTGGAATATCACATTTCTCAGGGACTCAGATCTGTGACATGAATAAGCTCTCTTTATGCTCTAAATGGAGACTAAAAAAATTGTTTTTTCATGAAACTCTTTCAACATGCATCTATCTAGTGCAAATTTTGCTCCTAAAGTGAGGAAGAAATCGATAAGGAATTGAAAAGTCCGTTAAGATTTTGAATTTTGGGGTGGAAGCAATAGCTGAGTGGCGACAGCTGCCAGTTGATTGTATTGTAGGGCATAGAGTGGGGAAAGATGTTTGCTCTCCCAGAACAGCCTATCTTAATCCTTTCCTTAGGTTACCCATGGCCTAGAGTCACGTGGCACAGGTAGCAGCTGCAATGCCATCACCAGCAGAAATCTCTAATATGGTTAATTATTCAAGTTACTTCTGATTGGCAACTCTGGGGCTAGAAAGTCTTGCTTCCTTCTTAGGTTTGCAGGTGAAACGTGTGATACATATACAGAAAACTACATCAGCACAGTAAGTGTGGATTTCAAAATAAGAAATGTAATATTACATGGCAAAATAATCAAGCTTCAACTAGGGGACACAACAGGCCAGGAAAGATTTTGATCACCTCCAGTTATTACACAGGAGCCCAAGGCATCATAGTTGTGTATGATATGACAGATCAGTAGTCCTTCAATAATGTTAAATAGTCGTTGCAGGAAATTGATCACTATGCCAGTGAAAATGTCAACAAATTGTTGGTAGGAAACAAATGTGATTGGCCCACAAAGAAAGTAGACTACACAACAACAAAGGAATTTGCTGATTCTCTTGGAATTCCATTTTTGGAAACCCATTTGCTGAGAACACAGCAAATGTAGAACAGACTTTCATGAAAATAGCAACTGATATTAAAAAGCAAATGGGACTAGGGCAACAGCTGGTGATGCAAAGAAGTCTAATTTTAAAATTTACACCACTTTGGTCAAGGAGTCAGGTGAAAGTTGATGCTAAAATTTGCTTCCATCCTTTTCTCATGACAATAAATTTGCAATCTAAACCCAAATGAAAAAAACAAAATTGAGTGAATTTTACTGTATGTAGCTGCACTATAACAGATTCTTATCATATCCACAAATGTCAGAGGTTGTAAATAGTCAATATGGACTTTTTTTTAATTACCTTGACTCAAGATAGCTAATTTCAGTTTCAGAAAAGTTTGATACTTTTGTGTGCTGCTTTATAAAATACTGTATGTAATCCTTGCCACTTTCCTGGTACCAGACTATGTCCCATCATTTCTTTTGTAAAGTTAGAATATATATTTTTTGATGTTTACATTGGCATGTTTAGATGTCAGCGTTAATCTTCTGAAGTTCAGCCATTTTATATTAAACAGCAAAAGCAGTCTGTCATTTCCATGTATACAGATGTTACACGTAAGATTTGATTTGCTAGTTCTTCCTTGTAGTTATAAATGGAAAGATTATACAATTTAATTAATGGTTTCTTTACACCCTGCATATAATTTGTGGATGCAGGATGTTGTGATTTGTTGCATATGACATACAAAACAACTAAAGATATGTTTAACAAATAATGTACTTTTAATGGGATCTAATTAAACCAAAGAACTTCTGCTCAGGAAAAGAAACTATCAACAGAGTGAATAGACAACCAACAAAATGGGAGAAAACTTTTGCAAACTATGCACTGACAAAGGTCTTATATCCAGCATCTATAAGGAGCTTAAACAAATTTACAAAAAAAAAAAAACACATTAAAAAGTAGGCAAAGGACATAAACAGACATTTTTCAAAAGAGGATATGTATGATGCCAACCAGCGCATGAAAAAAAGCTCAACATCACTAATCATTAGAGAAATGCAAATCAAAACCACAATGAGATACCATCTCACACCAGTCAGAATGACCATTACCAAAAAGTCAAAAAATAACGGATGCTGACAAGTTTGGAAAGAAAAAGGAATGCTTATACACTGTCGGTGGGGTATAAATTAGTTCAGCCATTGTGGAAAGCAGTGTGACAATCCTCAAGGACCTAAAGACAGAACTACGATTCAATCCAGCAATCCCATTACTGTGTATATATCCAAAGGAATATAAATCATTCTATCATAAAGACGCACGTGTATGTCCACTGCAGCACTATTCACATATATAGGGCAGAATTCAATATTTGCTTTCTAGATAAAATACCCAATAAATGACCTAAAGAGGTTTTGATGCTGTCTATGGATTTAACCAACCTTAGTAGTTCTGGGAGCTCCAACTGTATGGAACATAAGTTTAGGATGTATGCTATCTGATCTTTCTGAACACCATTCATTAATCAACAGTTCACCAGTGCATCTGTGGTAGAGGTAGAAAGAAGCACACTTTTCCTAATTAGCAAATAGACTAACTTGTGTGTGAATGTTTTCCTTTCATGCTTTCTGTAAAATTCAACTATTTTATCCTTCACAATTGTATTCCTTACATTGGAGGAGAGTTTAAGCACTGAGGCAGAAAGCAGGAAATTTGATTGCCTTAAGTTTAGAAATTATACCCCTAAAAATTAACTGAAAACATAAATACTGTGTGGTAATGATAAATGAAGAAAATGTATTTATTTCAGTGAAATTTTGCATGTATAAAGATTTTGTTAAATAGAACTTTCAAGATCCTAGGGGTTTTGTGTGTGGAAAAAGTAATCTTCTGTTAATACCAGCATTTTTAAGGTGACTGAGGTCAAAGTTGTTTCCTTAGGTTGAAGTGGCAACCAAAACATTCTTCACATAAAGGGTTGTGATACATCTGCTGGCAACACAATTTATTGTAGGGTCCTTAATTTAATTTTTAAAAATGTAAGCTAAAACAAGCCAAAAATTAATAGGTTTTTACATTTTTCACTAAGAGACAACTGGAATACATGGTACAAAAACAAGTGGTAAGATTACTGTAAAATAAAATGTACAAAATAAACATTACATTTTCTTTTCTTTTCTTTTCTTTTCTTTTCTTTTCTTTTTTTTTTTTTTTTGAGACAGAGTCTCACTGTGTTGCCCAGGCTGGAGTGCAGTGGCATGATCTCTGCTCACTGCAACCTCCACTTCCTGGGTTAAAGTGATTCTCCTGCCTCAGCCTTCCAAGTAGAAGGGATTACAGGTACCCACAACCATGCCTGGCTAATTTTTGCATTTTTAGTAGAGATGGGTTTTCACCAGACTGGTCTTGAACTCCTGGCCCCAAGTGACCCACCCACCTTGGCTTCCCCAAGTGCTGTGATTACAGGCATGAGCCACAGTGCCTAGCCTTAATTTTCCATCTAAGAGAATTTCACAACAAAATTGTAGTTTACTTTGTAAAAGGAAAAAAAAAAATTTGGTGGAAGAATATACACAGGAAGTAGAAAACTGTCAACAGAAACGCCAGGAGAACATCAGCACCCTTGTCAGCTCTTTGGAATTTAAACCATCACCATCTCAAAGGCCAAGATTCTATACTTCTAGGGTTCATCATATACATATTTATTTATTTTTTATTTTTATTTTTTCATAAGTTATTGGGGTACAGGTAGTATTTGGTTACATAGGTAAGTTCTTTAGTGCTGATTTATGAGATTTTGATGCACCCATCACTCAAGCAGTATACACTGCACATATTTGTAGTCTTTTACCCTCACCCTGCTCTCACTCTTCCCCTCAAGTCCCTAAAGTCCACTGTATCATTCTTATGCCTTTGCATCCTCATAGATAAGCTGCCACATATCAGTAAGAACATACGATGTTTAGTTTTCCATTTCTGAGCTACCTCACATAGAATAATAATCTCCAGTCTCATCCAGGTCACTGCAAATGCCATTAACTCATTCCCTTTTATGGCTGCATTGCATTCCATTGTGTATATATAATATATACATTATATTATATATTATACATTATATATATGTTATATTATATATTATACATTATATATGTTATATTATATATGTCTATATTTTATATATATAATATAAAATATATCACATTGATATATAATTATATATTATATATATAATTGTGCTGGCAACACAATTTATTGTAGGGTCCTTAATTTAAAAAAATGTAAGCTAAAACAAGCCAAAAATTAATAAGTTTTAATTAATAGGGTTTATTAACAATAATAGATAATATATAATTATATATCAACATATTTTATATTATATATTTTATATTTTATAATAATTATATATCAATATATTTTATATTATATATTATATCATGTATAATTATTATATATCACAGTTATTAATATATAATCTATATATAATATATAGACAGAGATATATATAATTATATTATGTATATAATATATGACATATATTATATATATATTGCAATTGTGAATTGTGCTGCTGTAAACATACGTGTGCAAGTGTCTTTTTCGAATAATGACTTCTTTTCCTCTGGGTAGATACTCAGTAGTGGGATTGGTAGATCAAATGGTAGTTCTACTTGTAGTTCTTTAAGGAATCTCCCTACTGTTTTCCATAGTGGCTGCAGTAGTTTACATTCCCATCAGCAATGTAGAAGTACTCCCTGCTCACCGCATTTACACTAACATCTACTATTTTTTTTATTTTTTGGTAACAGCCATTCTTGTAGGAGTAAGGTGGTATGCCATTGTGGTTTTGATTTCCACTTCCCTGTTCATTAGTGATATTGAGCATTTTTCACGTTTGTTGGCCATTTGTACATCTTTGGTTAAGAATTGTCTATTCATGTCCTTAGCTCACTTTTTGATGGGAATTTTTTTTTTTTTTTTTTTTTTTTTTACTGATTTGTTTGAATTTGTTGTAGGTTCTGGATATTAGTCCTTTGTCAGATGTATAGATTGTGAAGGTTTTCTCCCACTCTGTGGGTTGTCCGTTTACTCCACTGACTGTTCCTTTTACCGTGCAAAAGCTCTTTTGTTTAATTAGGTCCCAGCTATTTATGTTTTTATTACATTAGTTTTTGGGATCTTGGTCATGAATCCTTGCCTAAGCCAATGTCTAGAAAGGTTTTTCTGTTATCTTCTAGAATTTTTATAGTTTCAGGTCTTAGATTTAAGTCCTTAATCCATATTGAGTTGATTTTTGTAAGGTGAGAGATGAGGATCCAGTTTCATTCTCCTACATGTCCCTAGCCAATTATCCCAGCACCACTTGTGGAAAAGGGTGTCTTTTCCCCCATTTATGTTTTGTTTGCTTTGTTGGAGATCAGTTGGTTGTAAGTATTTGGGTTTATTTCTGGGTTCTCTATTCCGTTCCATTGGTCAATGTGCCTATTTCTATACCAGTACCATGCTGTTTTGGTGACTATGACCTTATACTGTAGTTTGAAATCAGGTAATGTGATGCCTCCAGATTTGTTCTTTTTGCTTAGTTTTGCTTTGGCTATGTAGGCTCTTTGTTGGTTCCATATGAATTTTAGAATTTTTTCTAATTATGTGAAGAATGATGGTGTTATTTTGATGGGGATTGCATTGAATTTGTATATTGCTTTTGACAGTATGGTCATTTTCACAATATTGATTCTATGCATCCATGAGAATGGGATGTGTTTCCATTTGTTTATGTTGTCTATGATTTCTTTCAGCAGTGTTTTGTAGTTTTCCTTGTAGTCGTCTTTGTATTCCTTGGTTAGGTTTTTAATACGTATTTTATTTTTTATTTTTTTGCAGTATTGTAAAAGGGTTTGGGTTCTTGATTTGATTCTCCACTCAGTCACTAGTGGTGTATAGAAGAGCTACCAAATTGTGTACATTAATTTTGTATCAGAAAACTTTGCTGAATTCTTATTCAAGGTAAACAATCATATTGTCAGCAAACAGTGACAATTTGACTTCCTCTTTACTGATTTGGATGCCTTTTCTTTCTTTCTCTTGTCTGATTGCTCTGGCTAGAACTTCCAATACTGTGTTGAAGAAGTGTGGTGAGAGTAGGTATCCTGGTCTTTTTCCAGTTCTCAGAGAGAATACATTCAACTTTTCCCCATTCAGTATTATATTGGCTGTGAATTTGTCGTAGACGGCTTTTATGACACTGAGGAATGTCCCTTGTATGCCAATTTTGCTGAGAGTTTTAATCATAAAGGAATGCTGGAGTTTGTTGAAAGCTTTTTCTATATCTATTGAAATGATGTGATTTTTGTTTTTAATTGTGTTTACACGGTGTATCACAACTATTGACTTGCCTGTGTTAAACCATCCCTGCATTTCTGGTATGAACCCACTTGATCGTGGTGCACTATCTTTTTGATATATTGTTGGATTCAGTTAGCTACTAGACTGTTAAGGATTTTAACATCTGTGTTCATCAATGATATCGGTCTGTAGTATTCACTTTCGGCTATGTCCTTTCCTGGTTTTGGTATTAGGGTGATGCTTGTTTCATAGAATGAATTAGAGAGGATTCCTTCTTTCTCTATCTTTTGGAATAGTGTCAAAAGGATTGGTATTAATGCTTCTTTGAATGTCTGGTAGAATTCTGCTGTGAATCCATCCAGTCCAGGGCTTATTTTGTTGGTAATTTTTATTACTATTTCAATCTCACTGCTTGTTATGGTCTGTATAGGACATCTAATTCTTCCTTATTTAAGCTAGGAGGTTTGTATTTTTCAAGGAATGTATCCATCTCCTCTAGGTTTTCTAATTTATGTGCATAAAGGTGCTCATAGTAGCCTTGAATGATCTTTTACATTTCAATGGTGTCAGTTGTAATATCTCTGTTGCATTTCTTAGTGGGGTTATTTGGATTTCCTTCTTTTCTTGGTTCATCTTGCCAATGGTCTACCAATTTTATTTATCTTTTCAAAGAATCAGCTTTTTGTTTATATTTTGTGGTTTTTTGTTTGTTTCAAATTCATTTAGTTCTGCTCTCATCTTGGTTGTTTCCTTTCTTCTGCTGGGTTTGGGTTTGGTTTTCTCTTTTTTCTCTAGTTCCTTCAGGTGTGACCTTAGAGTGTCAGTTTGTGCTCTTTCAGTCTTTTTCATGCAGCCCTTTAGGGCTATGAACTTTCCTCTTAGTGTTGTCTTTGCTGTATCTCAGAGGTTTGGGTTGGTTGTATCATGATTGTCGTTCAGTTCAAAGAACTTTTTAATTTTCATCTTGATTCAGTTTTTGATGAAATGCTCATTCAGGAGCAGATTATTTAATTTCCATGTATTTTCATGGTTTTGAAGGTTCCTTTTGGAGTTGATTTTCAGTTTTATTCCACTGTGGTCTAAGAGAGTGCTTGATACAATTTCAATTTTCTTAAATTTATTAAGGCTTGTTTTATGGTCTATCATATGGTCTATCCTGAGAAAGTTTCATGTGCTGTTGAATAGAATGTGTATTCTGCAGTTGTTGGATGAAGTGTTCTGTATATATCTGTTAAGTTCATTTGTTCCAAGGTGTAGTTTAAATCTATTGTTTCTTTGTTGACTTTGCTGTATATATGTTAGGAATATATTTTCCTGTTGGACAAAGTCTTTTACCATTATATATTTGTCTCTTTTAACTGCTGTTGCTTTAAAGTTTGTTTTCTCTAATATAAGAATAGCTATCCCTGTTCATTTTTGGTGTCCATTTGCATGAAATACCTTTCCCCACCCCTATGCTTTAAGTTTATATGAGTTCTTATGTGTTAGGAGAGTCTCTTGAAGGCAGCAGATAGTTGGTTGATAAGTTCTTATCCATTGTTCTGTTCTGTATCTTTTAAGTGGAGCACATAGGACATGTTCATTTATTGTTCGTATTGAAATGTGAGGTCCTGTTGCATTCATCGTACTCTTTGTTGCCTGTGTACTTTGGTGTTTATGTTTTTGTTTTGCTTTTAACTTGTAATGGAGAATTTTCTCAGCAATTTTTTTGTCTGGAAAAGATCATATCTTTCCTTCATATATGATGTTTAGTCTCGCTGGATACAAAATTCTTGGGTGATAATTGTTTTGGTTAAGGAGGCTGAAGATAGCCCCAGTCCCTTCTAGCTTGTAGTGTTTCTGCTGAGAAATCCATTAATCTTATGGTTTTCCTTTATAGGTTACCTGGTGCTTCTGTCTCAGAACCCTTAAGATTCTTTCCTTAGTCTGAACTTTGGATAATCTGATGACAACATGCCTAGGTGAAGATCTTTCTGTGAATTTTCCAGGTGTTCTTTGTGCTTCTTGTATTTGGATGTCTATGTCTCCAGCAAGGTCGGGCAAGTTTTCTTCAGTTATTCCCCCAAATATGTTTTCCAAGCTTGTAGAATTCTCTTTTTCCTCAAGAACACCGATTATTCTTAGGTTTGGTCATTTAACATAATTCCCAACTTCTTGTATGCTTTGTTCTTATTTTTTCTTTGTCTTTGTTTTCTTGGGTTAATTCAAAGACCTTGTCTTTGAGCTCTGAATTTCTTGCTTCTACTTGTTCAATTCCATTGCTGAGACTGTCCAGAGTATTTCACATTTTTAAAAATGTGTCCAAAGTTTCCCAAAGTTTTGTTTTTTCTTTAAACTAGCTATTACCTTGAATATTTCTCCCCTCACTTTTTGTATCTTTTTTTTTATTTCCTTGCACTGGGTTTCACCTTTCTCTGGTCCCTCTCAGATTAGCTTAATAACTAGCCCTAACTGGTGTGGTAAGGCAATAGTTCTGTTCCCCATCTATGTGACCCATGCCACCCCTCCCTGACTCCTACACAGAGATGCCTGCTTTCTTCCTCCCCTTCGTTCTTACTGGTCCAAAACATCTCTATCTTTGCTAATGAATTTTCCTAAAGTATAATATTTAAGTACTGAATTATTGTCAGGCAACTCCTTTGGTTTTAGTTATCTTCCCCTACAGTAAGCTACCACCTCTACTTGGCAACTGAGGACTTACTGTACGATGCTGCAGCTCTCTGCTTTTCTCGTATGACTTCCTGTCTCTTGGCCGATGAGTCTCAGCCAAAAAAAAAAAAATCTTTCCCTTTTCTGCATTGATAAGATAAAGGGTATAAACTTTTTTCTTGGGAAAAGGCACTTTCTGACTGGAGTCTGATCTGAAAATAAACTTTCATTGCATACCCTAACCCTCTCCTTAGAAATAGGTGCTTGGTGCCTTACTGCTAATCATGTAATTTTTGATATCTGGGTGGTTGCTTGGAGATACAGGGAGCCTTATGAAAAACACTCTAAGAGGGTACAGGGGGAAGCATTTAAATCAGCTTTGTAGGATCAGCTAAGTATATCCCAAGAGAAGAATCTTGAGCTGAGTTTTGAGAAATGGGAATGTGCTTTCATTAGAAGGTTATGAGACCAAAAAATAATAATAACTGAAACGTAAAAAGCTTCCAAGACTGCTGAAAGATGTTAGTGAGTGGTCAGACATCAAATAAGAAAAGTAAATAATACAATAATATAATACAGCAGGAATTTATAAGCTGTATTTGTGTTGTGATAACTACGCAGATGGTTAAAGATTTGAGGAAGAAGTGAGGGGATGACCAAAAAGATGGAGTTTATCCAGAGAGCAGGTTGGTTATACATGCTGAAATTCCATCATTTTAAAAGTTTTATTTGAAAAACAAAAGGAGGATTTTGTGTGTGTGTGTGTGTGTGTGTATATATATATATATATATTTGGAAAACATAGTGTTGAAAAATTTATTCTTGGGCTTTAAAAAAATACAGCACAGTGATAAGCCATAGAGATATTTGCTCTGTGAATATTGTACTGTGAAAAGGAATTCATATCTCTACACCCTGAATTCTTGTTCATTGTGACATTGTGGCTCTGTCATTCTTTGATTCTTCTGTGGAATATAAAACTCCTGAGCCCAAACACAAAGTGTGTGATTTTCAAGGAATGGGAAGGAAAGGCAGTGAACAGTCAGACTGAGATGTGTGTGGGTGGTTAGCACCTGGCACAGATTGTTCAGGCCAGTTTCCACTAGCCAAGGTATATTAGCAATGAATGCCCACCCCAACCTTCCTTCTCCCTCTGCTGTGACTTCATATTTAGTTAACATTTCAGATCTAATGTTAGCCAAAGACTCTCTAGGTTGTACTTGGCATTTCTATGAGCCAAGTTGTAGAGTCCATATGAAAAGGAATTTGAACTTTCTTGAACAGTGAAGTTTCTCCTTGAAAAGATATGTTCTCACCTCACAGGAGGCCTTTTTAAAAAAATATGTACAACTGAAGTAACATCCATTTGATTCCTAAAATATGCCCTATAATCATCAGATCAGTGATGTTTCCTGAATACTAAAGGAATTTCTAAATAAAAAGAGATTCTGCTGAAAAGCCTTAAAAAATAAAAAACTATTTCTCAATGATAAAATTGAAAAATAAAGTGTCCTGCCTTTCTCCATCCGAAACAAATGCAAGGCACAGAACTTGGACTGGTATAAGGAATGTGTTATTTTCAGGAACATTAATCAAAATGCATTCTAAATGTCATCCTTGCCAAGTAAATATTAATGCACTTGAGTCTCCTCAGAGCCAATAGTGGTCTATTTCAGCTTGGTGCAATGTGATTATTCTTACCACAGTAATGTTAATGCTGAACTTAGAAATCAATTAAATTGTAAGATTTACAGATTAGAAGGTAGATGCAGGTCTTCCTAGAATCCCAAAGTAGATTTTAGGACAAGGAACTTCAGTTCAACCCTGTTGTTCTACAGTTAAGGAAACCAGAAAGGCTTAGCAGCTTGCTTATGGTCACCAGCATGTTTTAGCTCCTTAGACCTTGTCTGTCTAATAGTAACACTTCTGGCCAAAAGTTAATTCAAACCATGGGACAGCTGGAACTAGACCCTGGTCTGGAGTTCTTTCTACCATTCTACACAAGACACAAAAGTAGAAGAATGTGAGACCTACCAGGAAAGTAAGAGTTCAGGAAGTCATGTGAGAATTCAAGTTATGTTTATATTTCTAGTGATTTCCCTAATCAGACTCTGTTCTATTCTGAAACTACTTAAAGATTTAGCACCTGAAAAGGCAAATAAGCAGGAATAGTGTCTCCAGAAAACAACACTAAAGCCAATAGAGACAGCCAGGTTATCACTGAGCAATGACTCATGCAAGCCATGGGCCAAACAAAGTGAGATGGTCTATGTGCAACACACACACACACACACACACACACACACACACACACACACACTAACACATGCACACACACCCTCAGGCCCTTGAGTAACTTTGCCCCAAAATCCCAGGTCACAGAGGTGTATGCTTGTTCACAAGGTGAGGAAGACCTGCCATCCCTTTGGGTCACAACAACATGGTTTGTCCCAACTTCACGAGCTCCACCACTGTTTGTTGTTACTCTAAGTAAATGTGCAGCTATTTTACAGAAGTTACAGAAGCAATACAAGTATTCCAAGCATTCTGTCTCATCTGGATCTTCCAGCTCCTTTACAAATCTCACATTATAAACATAACACAGTGAAAACAGTTCCCTTCCAGGTATTTTTCTATGGAAGAAACTCCTTGCATGCAAAGTTAATGAATTGCTTGAACAATTGAGTGAGCACTAATCAGAGTCTCAAAAAATAGAAAGCCATTCTCAACCAGAATAAGGGGAGAGAATATTTATATTTATATTCTCTATTATTTATTTTGTGGTCTTCATGTCTTACTTTATCGAACTAGCAAAGAGAATCAAGCATAACCCTGAGTCCATTAAGTGCTTAATAAATACTTAAAAATTGATGAAATTATTTATTGATATTCAGGTTAAAATTTCTTCAGATTATTTTTTATTTTATATGTTCAACTTTTATTTTAGATTCAGGGGATATATGTACAGGTTTGTTACATAGGTATATTGTGTCTCACTGGGGTTTGGGATATGACTGAACCTGTCACCCACGTAGTGAGTCCAGTACCCAAACTTTACTTTTTAATCCTTGCCCCCCTCTCTCCTTCCTCTAATAGTGTCCAGTATCTATTGTTACCATCTTCATGTCCATGAGTACCCAATGTTTAACTCCTACTTACAAGGGAGAACATGCAGTATTTCATTTTCTGTTCCTGCATTAATTCTCTTAGGATAATAGCCTCTAGCTGAATCCATGTTGTACAAAGGACATGATTTCATTTTTATGGCTACAGAGTATCCCATGATATGTATGTACCACATTTTCTTTATCCAATACACTGGTGATGGTCACCTCACTGATTCCATAAGACTTTTTTATTATTTGTTCCCCAAAAAAGTTTTCAGTAAAAAGAAGCAAAAATAGGGAGAGTAAAAATCAGTAAAGATTCAATGTATTATATGTAGCAGTTATTATCAACTGCCCACCAAAGGTATCCTTCCTTTTTCCTGACTAATAAATTCCAATTTAATTTAGGATTCAGTGGAGATCATTTGATTTCCAGGAAGATGGTGGTCCTACTGCAGGGATAAATCAGATCAAGCCAGACAGAACTCTCATGCCCTCTTGTCAGTAACTGTCCTAAGGGTGGGCATGTGGTCCTATGATAGATAACAGGATCTGAGGTAAAGTTTTCTGGGGGCTTCTGGGAAGGATTTTCATCTATCAAAAATCTGTACCCTCCTCCTCTTTCATGGTTAAGCTGCTGCCATTTGAGGACATGAGATTTGGAGTTGATGCCACAATCTTTGTGACAATAAGGCAAAAGACTTATCCAAATGTTTTGACATAATCATTGAACACTGAGCCAACCATGGAATAGGCTGCCTCTTAGTTCCTTGTTTACAGAAGAAAGACAAACACCAATTGTTTAAGCCATCTTAACTGGTGCATTCCACTAGTTGCAGCTGAGAGTATATTACTAATATAGTATGCCTTTCCTTTCCTTATTTGTGCATGTATACTTTAAAATCTAATATAAACTTCCCAAAAAGAACAACTAATCAATGGTGATAATCACTTACTAGTTTAGATGATAAACTTTATGTTATAAATTGACATATATGAAAGTGTTAGCCATACCTAGATATCTACCATGAAATGTAGGGGAAAACTTGAACCAGATTCAATAGAGGTAATTATTTGCTAATTCATTCATTCGACAAATATTTATCTGGTGTATCCTAGGTTAAGGAGCTATTGTAGGTACTGGAAAGAGTTGTGCACAGTCGGATAAATTCCTTTCCTTCATGAAGCTTACATTCTAGTGGGGCAGAGAGAAAATGAACATGAATATTAATACTGAGGAGAAAAACAGAATGACATGTAAGAGTAACTATAGTGATATCTTTAAATAAGGTAGCTGGGGAGGCTGAGACATAGGAGGATAAAAATCCAGCAGGCTGTTATCAATACAAAGGGATATCCAGAAGAATAATTATCAATAAACCCAATTGTTGAGGGTCAAAGAATGTCTCAGCTTATACTACAGTAACAAATTATCATAAAGTGCGTGGCTTAAACAACAGGTGTTTATTTCTCCTAGTTCTGGCGGCTGGAAGTCTAACATCAAGGTGCGAACATGCTTGGATTCCTGATAAGGGCTCTCTTCCTGGTTATGTCTTCACAGAGATTTTCCCTTGGTGCATGCACAAGAGAAAGAGATCTTGTGTCTCTTTCTTTTCCTACTGATGAAAGAAAAAGACCCTTTCACACTGTTTTATATTGTTTTACACTCAGTACCTGTTTTAAGGAAAAAAACAAGGAAGTAAAATCAAAGACAGACAGCCCAGCGCCAGGCCCAAAACCAGGCCTGGGCCTGCCTGGCCTAAACCCAGCAGTTAAAAATCAACTCATAACTTAGAAACTGATGTTATTCATAGACTCCAGACATTGTATAGAAGAACATTGTGAAACTCCCTGCCCTGTTCTGTTTCTCTCTGACTACCAGTGCATGAAACCCCTGTCACATATCCCCTAGATTGCTTAATTGATCATGACCCCTTCATGTGAAATCTTTAGTGTTTTGAGCCCTTAAAAGAGACAGAAATTGTGCAATTGGGGAGCTCGAATTTTAAGGCAGTAGCTTGCCGATACTCCCAGCTGAATAAAGCCCTTCCTTCTACAACTTGGTGTCTAAGAGGTTTTGTCTGTGGCTCGTCCTGCTACACTACAGAGGCATTAATCCCATCATGGAGTTCCACTCTCATGACCTAATCTAACCCTAATTACTTCCTAAAGACCCCACCTGCAAATACCTTCTCACCGAGGATTAGGGTTTCAATGTACGAATTTTTAGGGAACACATTCAGTCCATAGCAGAGACATTCGGGGCTGATGAAGGAAAAAGCACATGACTACAAGAGGCAGTAACCACAACAAGCCTTACCGGGTGGCATCTGGACGGGGTTGCAGGAGGAAGAATGTCTCTCACAGTAGGATTATTTCCAGAAGTTCTGGTATAGGGATCCTACAGCTAGGTCATACCCCTGCACCATAAAGAAAACAGCAGGATGGCTAAGGAACTCCCAGGAGACAGGGGATCAGAGAGGTATATGGGTCAAGGTAATGTCACTCAGCAGCATGACAGAAACTCACTGGATCAGCTTGGGCCTTATAACTGCTAGGCCCTATGCAGTAATAAATAACAGCTATCAGGTGAGGTTTTGCAGGGTACACAAAGTGGGCAATTTCTAAATGACTAAAAAATATGCTGGTTTGAGATCAGTCTGAGTTTGGTGTCTGCAGACTTTTGAGCTAACGAGTCAGTCTTCAGTGAAGAAATAAACAACTTAGGCATTTAACACACAGAGGCCATCTTTAGCTCATTTATATAACACCAACCTATTTTTTCCAGGGCAGGGCTGGTAAATCATAACTGAAACTTGCCATACAGCTTCTGAATAAAGCCAGGCATGCCTTAAGGAATAGTGTTTACCAACTAAAAGAGATAGAGACTTAAAAACTTTCCTGATGGTACAAGAAAACAAGATGAAGAAACATAAAATTGGCTAGCTTTTCAAGTTTTCTATTTAGCTACTAAAGGATGTGAGAAAACTGGTGGAAGTCAGGCACTTTCATCTCCAGATGTGGCAGAGACAGCATGTTTAAAGGAAGAAATGTTTAATCCACAAAGTACAGTTTCAGCAAGGTTCTTAGAGAATTTTGCTTTTAATTAAGGCTTGGACACTAAGGAACAATAAGCAATGAAAACGACACCTTATCCAAGTGATTCCACTCAACACAGAGGTAAAAGGAACCTTGGAGATTATGTATCAGTGAGAAACTGAGGCTCAGAAAGGCATATGACTTGTCCAATCACACTGTTAATTAGGGAAAGCCTAACCTCCCACTCCTTGGATTCCCAGTCTAAAGCTTGTCCCTTTACGTTATGGCATTCCCCAGCAAACCTTTGTGGATTATACCATATAATCTACTAACTTCTTGGTTTAGAGAGGTTAAAGTGCATCCGGTGTCATTTTTGAATTGGAAATATTTCTAAAGAAAAACTTTAGATATTTAACTTCTATAAGATTTTTTCCAATGCTAACAATTAATATAGAGTTAATTTCTTAAGAACTATGGCTATATTTTTGACTATTTTTCGTAAATGCCCATTTTCTTGAAACAAGCAAGGATAGCTCAATTATCAGACAGACAGATGCTCTTCTGGAGGCCATTTAATAGCAAAACAGAGCTTTTGTTCTTAGCTTGAGAGTCTGGGACTAAGCACTCTGTAAGAACAAATATTTAAAAGACAACTAGAGCATGTGTTTCATGTTTTAATTTTCTCCTGACCACAAAGGAGCTCAAGGTAAACCATAAGACAATTCTCCACCTTTGAAAGTCAATCCTTAAAAATACAGGTGTAAGCAGAATTCTATTAGAAGAATGCATTAATCTTTCTCATTACAGCGCAACTTCCTTTTGAAAGGTTTGATTTATTTTCACTGTTTATAGACACAAATCTCACAATGAGACCTTGGTCGTAAAACAGGACAGATCCTTCCAGCTCTAAATTACAGCAGATTAGTTAAGGCAGTTCTAGCAGCTATAAAGGTAAATCCCCAAAATCTCAATCCCTAACACAATCAAATTTACTCTAGTAAAATGTAATAAGGCATGCAGTGGATGGTTTTTCACAAAGTGATACAGCAATCTAAAGATCCTTCCATTCACCATCCCCTGTAATGGACATCATCAAACTTTTGCCGTTAAGCAGAGCTAGAAATATTTTAGGTATAATGAGCCAGCCCATTCCTGTTGAAACCACTCAAGTTTACTGTTGTCATTTGAAAATAGTCATAGATAATACCTAAATTAACAAGCAGGACTATGTTTCAGGGTAAGTTTATTTATGAAAGCAGGTGGTAGATTGGATTTCACCCATAGGCTACAGTTTGCCAACCACCACCCTAGAACCTCAGAGTGCTTTGCTTCTAACCAACTGGAAAGGAAAGAGACAGCATAGATTGTGTGTGTATATGTATGTGTACCAGGTGGATCTGGACCCGGCCTGGAAGAGGCAGACATAATGGGGCCAGACTTCGGTTACACAGCCATACAAAGCAGCAGAGGAAAATGTAGACTTGCTGCTTGCCAAGAGATATATACAAGTAATGACACTGTTAACACATAACAAGTATTCATGGTCCACCCTTCTGGTCACCAAATGTCTATTTTACACTTATCTCTTATCTATAGAACACATTTACCAGCACCCCCTATCCCCAGCTGAAAGGTACATCCAAAGCCCCATGACGTCACCACAGCCAATTTCAAAAGCGAACTCTCCACTTGATGCAGTCTCTCAAGTCCAAAGGTGGCTCCTTGTAGCCTGGTAACTAGGATATAAAACAACTAATGATTTTAGAATGAAATATCAAGTTATCTTTCCAGCTTTCACAAATATCCAATATACAATAGTGAAGTAGGAACAGGATAATTATAATAAAATATTCTGTTCAAAACAGGAAAGACTATAAGGCACATAAGCAGCCCCTAGTCAATGGAAACAATGCAGTCCTGTCAAGTATCCTCTGTGAAGGAGGATATCCTCTGTGAAGGATACCCAACCCTGGGGAGTTGTAAAGTACTTTGCTTACATACTGATTCTGCTACCTGGAAGGTACCTGTTTGTCCATTAGTTTCCACAGTCACAGATACTACCTTCTGAAAGTGTCTTCCTTGTTCATTAACCTCCAAGGTCATATCCGAAATGGACATTTGTAGGCTTTTTACAGCACATTCCCTGCCAAAGCTTCTTTTAAGATCTCTAAATGGTCCCAAACTTATAGCTGTTTTGTACTTACCCTGGCAATAGATTTCCCCCAATATTTTTCAGGCCAAAAGCCACTTCCAGTCAGTTGCAAGTGCCAATAACCACATCCAAAATTCTTTATCAGATGTAGTTTCTAAATTTGTTTTCCTTCCTAACGTCTTTATTTCATGCCCCTGTCTACCTGTCTCTTTCTTTCTCTCTCCCCACCCCTTTCTTTCAATTTTACTGTGGCTACATTGATGCTGTCTTGAAACAAGAGAATTTGATGGAATGGTAACACTGTTAATCTGAGTTATTGTGTTTTGCCGAGAGATTTTATTCATCTTTTCCAAACCAGCCTTTTAAGTCTTAAATCTCACTATTCAGAGTCCAGAGGTGGTTGACTTTCTCCAACTTGTAAGGCCCTTGAAAAACCGAGAAATTCTCTGTTCCCTTGATCCTCTGCTCAAAAACTGGCCAAATCTTTGTCTCTTTATTATAATACTTTTCTCAAAATAGCAATAACAGTCAACATAATCACAGTGACTGTCATTCTGGTAAAGTTGATATAGGAATGCGAGGAAAGGAAGAGCATAGTCCCTTTAAATTATATGGAATGAGGGAAGGAAAGTGTGGGATAGAGAAGGCCATGGTCCCCACGAATCTAGGTGAGGACAGGCATTTCCTGCCCAAATGCTGCATTTCCCAAGACCACCCTAGCATGCCACACCCCCATCCTGGGCCTATAGAAACCCAAGAACCTAGTGAGCAGACACACAGGCGGCTGGACATTGTGAGGAACACATCACTGGAATAAGACATAAGCAGTTGGTCATCGAGAGGACATTGAGAGGAGCATGCCAGCAAAAGAGCACACCCATAGGGATGGGCATGCCAGCAGGCCACCGACCTGCTAGATGAGGTGGAGTTTGGCCAGGGCAGTTGGAGGAGACCTAAGGCAGCTGAATGGCCCAACTGCAGGGGAAAACCATCTCCTATCTGGCTCCGCATCAGCTGAGAGCTACTTCGATTCAGTAAAACTTGGCACTTATTCTCCAAATCCACATGTGATCTGATTTTTCTACTACACCAAGGCAAAAACCAGGGCTACAGAAATCCCTCTGTCCTTGTGACAAGGAAGGGGTCTAATTGAGCTGGTTAACATAATCCACCCATAGGCAAACTAAAAGAGCATCCTGTAACAAACAACGACTGGGGCCTCAGGGCCTGTAAACATTCACCCCTAGACACTGCCATGGGGTGGGTTGAAGCCCCACAGCCTGCACATCTGTATGCTCCCCTAAAGGTTTGAGCAGTGGGGCACCGAAGAAGTGAGCCACACCCCATGGCATGCCCTGGGAGCGGGACAAAGGAGCCTTTCAACTGGGCCTCACCCCAGATCCAGGAAGGTGAGTGTGAATGAATGCAAAACTGTTGGGTCTGCCTCTCTTCCAAAACCCTGCCACCTCTCTCTTTCCTGTAAGAGTCTCTGTTTCACTTCATGGAGTTTTAAACCTCCGCAACTGGGCCTGTCAAAACCCCCAGACTTTGTCCCTTTTCTCTCACAGGGTTTGAAATGGTTCTTATCTCTTTCTGTATAATGTTAACAGTTTTGCTACAGACTACAGGAATGTTACTAAGTAAAATGAGCGTTTGCCTCAGTCACCAAATGTACAGATCAGACCCATTTTTCCTATTAGGGCCATGTATGCCTCCATCTCAACCAACTGCAGGCATGCATGGCTCAGGACACCTCTTCTTACCCTTTCCCCTCCCAGCTTGGGTCCTAGGCATGCCCGCAGCAGGCAAAGGCTGCACCCAACAGACATGAAGGCAGGTGGGAGAAATCCACAGTGGTAGCCTAGATTCCACAGGGCTATTAGATGGGCACTTCTTGCCTGCTACCCCATTGGAACCTTTCTTTCCCTGGCCAAGGAATTAAACCTGGTCTGAACCAGGAGCAAGATAAAAGGACTGGGGGGGTCCACTTGCACTAAACAAGGTGTTCTTCCCCAAGAATCTTCCCCTTTTTGCCCCTTATGCTGTTATTCTCTTTTTTTCCTTTTCTTAGTGAGAGGGCCCCCCTCCCAACTCTCTTTCTGATAGGGAAGTTAATGGAGGAAGGGACCCTTCTGGCTGAGAACTGCAAATTCAACAGGGCACATTTGAGATACTGTACATGTATATAAAAAGCCTCTTAAATGCCTTTTCAGTCCCAAACTTCAGACAAAGGTCTTAGAAAGAAAAACCAGGTCTGAGGGATCCAAAACCAGGCAACAGGCACTATGTAAATGGGCAGGACAAATTCCTGCTGACTAAACCCTCCGCCCCATGGAAGGAGGCCATGCTCCATGGCATAAACAGGCCCAGGAAGTTTGCTGACAGCAGGAAGAAATGGAGGCATAGGTGAGGGTGGTTAATTCCTATTCTCCAGGTTTTCCCTGCTTCATGGGTACATACCGCAGTAGTATCTATGGCCGGGGATAAGGGGTGGAAAGTGAAAGAAGAACACTTGCTTTCTCTCTCCATCACACCCTGAGTTTTCACTGAAAGAAGGAAGGGAATAAGGGACACCTCTATACCCTGTCTTTCAGAATGGGCAGCCAGTTCTCTTCACCACTCCCAGTCTATACTCCTTTGGAGTGTATCTTGTACCTTTGGGACTGCTTTGACCCTCAGAATCTGGAGGAAAAACACCACATAGCTCTCTGCACAAAGGTTTGGCAAAATTATGAAGGACTGGCTTGGCCTCAGGAAGAAACCATTTATTTCAATACTATCCAGCAATTGGACCTTTTCTGTAGATGTGAGGACAGATGGTCTGGGGCTCCATAGGTACAGGCTTTCTATACTTTGCAAGGCAATCCAGACCTTTGCCGACAATATAAGATTGATCCAATCCCCCTGTTTGCCATCTCAGGCAAGGGGCAAGCCCAGGAAAGTAAACATATGAGTCCCAGAGGCACTCCCAGCAAAGAAGCCAGCTCTCTCAAGCCCTTCTCCTCCAGGTCCATCCCAACCTTCCTATACAGCTTCAGCCTCTCACTTGCTCCCTCCTAAAAATCCTCCATCTAAACAAGTCCCAGTCTCACTCCTGCCCCTCCAACAAATACCCAGTGAAATTGGGTCCAATGAGGTCCAGGTCCTCTTCTCCCTACAGGATTTAAAGTAAATTATGGGCATCTGGCAAGCTTTCAGATGACCCTGATAGACATATAGAGGCTTTCCAGAATTTCACCCAGATATTTGAACTCTCCTGGAGAGATGCTATGTTACCTTTGAATCAGACCCTGATGGCCACTGAGAAGTAGGCTGCTCTGCAAGCAGCAGAGAGATCTGTATCTCATATAGCGCCAGGGAAGGGGGTGAACATTATCCAACCAGAAGAGAAGCAGTACCAATGGATGACCCTAAATGGGATCCCAATGGTTTGGTGGAAGACTGGAGGAGAAAACACTTTCAGGTGTGCTTAATGGAAAGCTTTCATAGAACTAGGACCAAGCCTCTCAATTATACTAAGTTGTCCATGATCCACAAGGGATTTCATGAAAATCCCACTGCCTTCCTGGAAAGTCTAAGAGAGGCCTTGTTAAAAGCACACCTCTCTATCTCCTGATTTAGCCGAAGGACAGCTAATCCTAAAGGATAAATTTGTTACCCAGACAGCTCCTGACATAAGGAGGAAACAACAAAAACAGGCCCTGGGACCAGAAAGTACATTAGGGGACATCCTGAAAGTGGCTACCTTGGTCTTTCATAATAGACAGAGGAAAGAGAGAGGAAATACAGGAAAGAGACAGAAGTTTAATGGCAACCAGGCAAGTTCAAGTTCACAAACCCCAGAATTCCCAAGTGCACCTGTTAACTGCTAAAGATATGGCAAGAACAGCTATCTCTCTTCCAAAAGTTTATTTGCTCCAACACAAGGTTTAATTTCTTTCACCAGGGTGAAAGGCATCTCTGGGTACAATGTTATTGTTAGTGTATTTCATTTCTTATCTCTGTAATCTTTGGCACTAAATTCTTTCCTTGTATAATATACATGTTTAACCCATGCATATTAACCTTATAAAACTTGTTTTTTCTCTCATGCCTAGAAGCCATCAAACTCCAGATGGTCAGACAACCGGAGCCTCAGATAATAACTCCCCTTTTCTAGTAATCCTTAGATAGACCTCTGGGAGGAATCTGACTGCTGTTTTCCCCAAAACAATGCCCCCCATCAGTAGGAAGCAGCTAAAACTGGTCATCATCCATATTCTAAAGGCAGTTAGATGTACCTCTTCAAAGGGGAAAAATGATACGAGAGTGCTGGGAAGAGTGTGGTCCCTTTAAATGATACAGAATTGGGGAAGAGAAGTGCTGGGTAGAGGAGGGCATGGTCCCTGGCTAGGGCTTCACCCCCATAGACTTAGGTAAGGACAGGCATTTCTTGCCCAAATGCTGCATTTCCCAAAACCACTCTGGCCTGCCATGCCCCCATCCTGGGCCTATAAAAACCTGAGACCCTAGTGGGCAGACACACAAGCAGCTGGATGTCATGAGGAACACATCAGCAGAAGAACATGTAAGTGGCTGGTCATAGAGAGGACATCAAGAGGAGCACTCCAGCAAAAAAGCACACCAACAGAGATGGCACTCCAGCAGGCCATCGACCTGTGAGATAAGGTGGTGTTTGGCTGGGACAGTTGGAGGAGAGCCAGGGCCACCGAGTGGCCCAACTCCAGGGAAAAACCACCTCCCTTCTGGCTCCCTCATTGACTGAGAGCTACTTCCACTCAATAAAACTTTGCACGCATTCTCCAAGGCCACATATGATCCAATCTTTCCAGCACACCAAGACAAGAACCTAGGCTACAGAAATTCCTCTGTCTTTGTGATAAGGAAGGGGGTCTAATTGAGCTGGTTAACACAAGCCCCTTATAGGCAAACTAAAAGAACACCCTGTGTCTGAGTGCAGTGTCTCATGCCTATAATCCCAGCACTTTGGGAGGCTGAGGCAGGCAGATTACCTGAGGTCAGGAGTTTGAGACCAGCCTGACCGACATGGTGAAACCCCATCGATACTAAAAATACAAAATTAGTCAGGCATGGTGGCGCATGCCTGTAATCCCACCTACTTGGGAGGCTGAGGCAGGAGAATCACTTAAACCCGGGATGCAGAGGATGGGAAGAGCCAAGATCATGCCATTGCACTCCAGCCTTGGCAACAAGTGCGAAAGTCTGTCTCAAAAAAGAAAAAAAAAAAAAAAAGATAGAACACCTTGTAACACACACTCACTGGGCCTTCAGGAACTGTAAACATTCACTTCTAGATACTGCCATGGGGTTAGAGCCCCATAGCCTGCCTGTCTGTATGCTCCCCTAGAGGTTTTGAGCAGTGGGACACTGAAGAATTGAGCTATACCCTTATCACATGCCCTGGGAGGAGGATGAGGGAACCTTTCCCATTTCAAAGCTACAGGGTCCTAGGCATATACATGTATGTTTTATAACTTGTCACAGATGATATTTTCACCAAATATTTTGGCATGGCACAACAGAGGTCTTCAGCCTTTTATATAGCTAGGTTTTTTAAAAAAATTTTTTTCTACCACGTGATCACCAAGACAATGATGCATATGTTTACTTTCTATATTATGACAGGACTCCACTCTGTTACCGGCTGCAGTAAAAGATAATCTCAGTGAACTTGTAGACATTTATTTCCACATTTACATGTAGTCTAATCATACATTTAGCAGGTGAACTTCCATACAGAGATTCTCTCCTTCTACCTTGTGTCTCCTCTACTACCTAGGACAAGGAGGACCCTAGCTTCTAGGCAAAAGTCAGGAAAAGAGAAAGATATGGTTATGTGGAAGTGGTTTTAAATCATACTTTAAAGTGTCCACATTCTGCCCACATTTCAGAGGCCAGAACTCAGTCACCTGCTGGTACCTGCTATGTACCAGGAGATAAAGGAAATGAGTTTTGGTAAACACATAGCAGCCTGCCATACACAACTCTCACATTGCTCCCATTATGTAATTAGAAGAATATAAATTCCATTATCCTATTAAATAAAACATCAATGAGTTTATTAGGATATTGGGGTGATCAGATCCAACACCAGGCCATGGAGGCTACTATGTCCAGCGGAGCCAAAGGAATGAGACAAGAGTGCATAAAGTGGGACCAGGGGGCCAATGCTAGTATGGAGGCTGCAAGGCCCCAAGCCCTGGAAGCCCGCACTATTTATTGGTGATCAAACAAAGAAGCAGGTGGTGAGGATGTGGGGGTTGAATGAAAGCAATGTATCAAGTGCATGAGCTGTAGCTGTGATGGTTTAGTATTTCCTTTGAAGTATATGGAACATGTTCTGCTACTTGAGATAATGTGAAACATGTTCTTCTAGTTTAAGATACAACCAATCTATGAGCCTGGGAGTGCTAAAAGCAAGGAGCCAGCAAGTCTAGACACATTCCAGAGGCCATGAGGGGTTTTATACCCTGAGCCCTGGATTCCATCCAAGCCACAAAGGGTTTTATGCCCTGGGCTTAGATGCTGGTGCAGCAGGGCAGCCTTCCACCCTTTGGCACAGAGCTTGGTGTTCCAAAGGCCTTGAGGGGTTTTAGACCCTGGACTCCTGACATGTTCCAAGACTCTTTCACATTATGTCAGACATGCAAGCCCTGCCTCAGCTTTTTTCCCAAGACTCAGCTTTTCCCCAATATTAGGAGAAGACAGATTGGGAGATTCTGGCATAATCAAAATCAGCAATTTGATGTTTAGGACCTTCTAACATTAGAGGCAGCAAGGGGAACCTCAAAGATCAGCCAGTCTTACTATCTCATGTTACAAACTAATAAACTGAGGCTCAGATGGGCATAAGGAATCAGTGGTAGACATGGAACTGGAATGCTGGTCTCCTCTCACTTAGGTCAGGGCTGTTTGCTCTATGCCTCACTGGCCTTAATTCTTCCTAAATCTGTAAAGTTGCTGTATGCTGATAAACGCAAAAAGAATTTTTTTAAAAACAAATTTTACATGTAACTTGTAGTAAATACAAGAAATAAAAAGCATCCAAATAGAAGACAAATAAAAATCTTTGGTCAGAATTGCAGTGGGAATAAGTTATATGGTTTATGTGATTCTAAAGGACATATATTTTTTCCTCCAAATATGGGATAAATTTCACCTGAATGCTGTTTCTCAGCCCTTTTCAAACTGCTTGAACCTGGAGGATCAATCAGATCAAAGCAGAGAAAAACTATCACTTTTGTAAAAATAAATAAAAATGAAATAGAGAAATGTTTGCAAAAAGTTCAGAAAGCAGCAATGGGTGATTAGTAGGACACAAATTAATAGTTGAAAGAAATTTGAACCAATTACACTCTTCCACTATGAGTTTTTGTCCTTCGAATAGGTGATTATCCTCTTCAGATCTAGAAATAATGGTTTCTTCTCTGCCTCATTTCTGAGGTTGTGGTCAAGACAAAATGAGATCATGTATAGGAAAGCAATTTGCAAGTTAGAAATCACTATCAAAGAGAATATTGTTATCATCTTCAAATAATCAGCAACAAATCTACTTTATCCTGTAAACAGCTATTAAAATCTGTTGTGGTCTATGCACTCCTCACAGAGCAATATGAATATAAGTAATTTACTACATTCGTTGTTATTCTGTTTCATAATTATTTTTGCTGTAAAACTGTAACTACACTAAATTTCCAATGCTTTCTTCATTTATACAATTATGTGGAAAACATCATCAGAAATTAAAAATACAAAACATGGTTTTAGAAAGGCAAGGCATTTATAAAATGCAAAATGTAGTGAGCTGTTATAAGTTTCTTTCAGCAACTAACAAGATTAACTAAATACTAGTAAACTGATAATGAGAAAGATTATTTAAGAACGAGGTCTTTGTAAGTCAAATACTGAGGAAAGAAATATTTGATGATAAATGTCCAAGAGTAGGAGAGGGGAGGTGATAACCTGGCATAAAGTGTCAAACACAATAAGGGGTATAATCAATGAAAGTAAATCTAAGATAATAGCAATTTCTTTTTATTGGGAGTTGTGTAGGTGCAGAAAATAACCCCTCTAGAGAATTAATCTACATGTCTGTATGGATTGGGTTTCTTCTTTTCAGTAGCTCATAGAAAATGCTAAAGAGTATTCTGGAGAACTGACTTTCATTATTGGAGGCACATTTTACATAGTTTTAAAGGTCTTTATCTTCTATTACAGATTTTATAATAAAGCATAATTTATTATGTAGAAATGGTTTCCATCTACAGACTGACTCAGAAGGGCTAAGAAGAAACCTGCTATTGTCAAGTCTCCTACTTGTTCTCCAGTAAGGCAACCTCCATCTGCACCTCCATTCCTTCTTCTAATCCAAAACCTAGAGAGTTTTATGAGTTTCTAGACTTACAACCTGGAAGAATCCAGGGCCCTGATATATACCCATATATAGGCCTAAGTTTCTGCAGAAAGATTGGTTGTGGTAATGCTGGTGACCTGTGGAGACACCCTCCTGAACTGTGGCTCCTGAAGTCAGGATGCTTATTTTTATTCAGAGAAACAGTAGATAGCTACAACTCAAAATAATTTTCAAGGTCTCTAAAAAATTAGGGCCTCAATGCAATCAGAATACCAACATATGAATGCATTTTTCTTTAAAAATAAAAGTGCCAAAGGACCAATTAGCATTATGAATATTTCCACCTAGTTCCCCAATCATTGGTGGGCCTCCAGTTGTCCATTCACTAGCCTCTTTGTGTGCCTACATAATAGTGAGCCATTTGCCAATTCTTTTTGGTAATATTACTTGGAACTCTGGAAGACATTTTTAGTATGATAATTATGGTTGCCAAAGCTTCTAGAAAATAACACAAGATCATACTTGTTACACCTAAAAGATGAAGGAAAGACAGAGAAAAAAACAAGCCTATTGAGATAGAATTCCCGTTTTATCAAGGATTCAGACCGAAATGATGCAATTTTGCTCAACTTTTGTTTAGGGTATATTCCGACATTTCAGCAGTTTTCAATTCAATGATTTGAGGGAATAAATATAAACAGGCTCAGTTCTGGCTCAAACTGGTTCTTTTTTTAGGAAGAAAACTGATGTTTTTAATTTAATACAAGATTAATATCTGAGTTCAGTTCAAGATTCAGAAAATTAGTATGGTTAATTCCAGTTTAAAGTTTGATTCAGGTCTCTATTTTTCAACTGCTCTTTGTGTCAGTCATGGCCCAAAGAAAAATATATTTTTTTTAATTTTATAAATATATAAATATAGATATTATCTAGTGCCAGAGAAAACTAGAATCATATAATTAATGGCTTTGAAAAGAAACAAGAATCTCATTAGGGTCAAAACTAAGCACAGATTTCTGTTGTCACATGAGTTAGAATATACAAATGTATCTATTTCTAAGAATAATCCCTTAGAATAAAACCCAGATATCTTTTTACTAAATATTAACTCTATGCCTCTTTTCCCAGAGCAACCAAAAATATCTGATATTTTCTAGAAAATTCTAAATAAAAAATTCTAAATCTTCATTTCTTTTTATGAATTAATGTGATACATAATTTTATAAATTTTATATATAGTAATATATAGTAATTTGACATATACATACATACACACACAAGCATACACATATAAAGGGTAGTAGATAAGGAGTTTTTAGTTCGCTGGAGAGCAAGAGAAAGGCAAGAAGTAAATCAACAAAAGTTGATCAGTCCAACAGTTGAGAGTCTCTAAGATTCTTTTCTGAATCAAAACACACAGCTTAGAAATTATTATTCTGTAAGTACATTTGATAGGATGATTTATTGAGCTATTAATGTGTGATTTGTTCAAACAGAATTTTCCCTCCTCCATTTCAAGTAGGACTCTCCTTATAAGTTTGAGATGAATAAAGAGATCTTATTCTGAAATGAGAACAGTGAGAAAAGGTAGAATTGGAGAGGGGGAAAATGGAAAAGCATCATTGTAGATTCATAGAGCAGTGCCTGTTCGAAGCAATATCTCAGAGATGAGGCAAAGGGCAGTGGCACCATAGGACAATCTCAGGCCCACCCTACACCCATGTTTGGAAAGAAAATACCAGAACAAAAGCTTCAAGATACTGAAAGCCCATATTAGTTTCCCTATTGCTGCTATAACAAATTACCAGAAACTTGGTAGTTTAAAAGACAAATATCAGCCAGGAGCAGTGTCTCATGCCTGTAATCCCAGCACTTTCAGAGGCTGAGGAGGACAGATCACTTGAGGTCAGGAGTTTGAAACCAGCCTGCCCAACATGATGAAACCCTGTCTCTATGAAAAATCCAAAAATTACCTGGGCAGAGTGACACGCACTTGTAATCCCACCTACTTGGCAGGTTGAGGTGGAAGAATTGCTTAACATTGGGAGGTGGAGGTTGCAGTGAGCCAAGATCATGCCACTGCACTCCAGCCTGGGTAACAAAGTGAGACTCTTTCTCAAAACGTACACATGCCTGCGCGTGCACACACATATCATCTTACAGTTCTGGAGATCAGAAATTCAAAACGGGTTTTACTTGCCTAAAATCAAGGTGTTGTCAGGAAAGGAACGCGTTTTTTTCTAGAGGCTCTAGAAGGGAATCTATTTCCTTGTCCTTTCCAGCTATTAAATGTCATCTTTATTCCTTGGCTCATGGCCCCTTCCTCCATATTCAAAGCTAGCAGCATAGCATTCTCAATCCTCCCTCTTTCTCCAACCTCTGCTTCCCTTGTCACATCTTCCCCTCTAACTCCAACCTTCTTACCTCTCTTTTAAGGACGCCTCTGATAACATTTCACTCATCTGGACAATCCAGTCTTGCAAATGAGGGCATCAGGGGTTATCATGATGAACTGGAGATTCGAGATCCTTCCTCCGATCTCCATATATCTAGTAAGTCAAGGGATTCTTATGTAGCACCAAAAGAGGAAGGAAGCCACATTAATAAGCTAATAACTGAACTCATAGTCCAAATTATCTTGATATTAAGAAAATTTTAAAATATGACATTTTCTGCAAGACCAGGTATGAAAGGAAAAAAAAGAAAAAAAAATTAATTTGACATTTCTTTTGTGCAGAGTAATTTTTGTGCCTACAACATATACCTTTGTTTTGCTTTCCTAAATGCATTACTCCTGAGTCATCACCATTGAAACTGCTCTACCAAAGTCACACAGACAATTAACAAGTATCCACTAAGCATCTATTATGTGTAGAGCACTGTACTAGAAACGACAAGTAATATGAAAGAAATAGAAAACAGGCCCCTCAGGCATAAATTTGTACAAAATCCATAGATGAGACTACTTATGGAAAAAAGAAGATAATAAGAGTACATACCACACTAAAGTATATCTTATAAATAAGTTTTTCAGCCACCCAGATTCTTCCTACATTTTATCCTCACTGATTTGGTATCTTTTCCTCAGTTAGAACTGCTTTACAGAATCCTTGTAAGAAACTCTATAAAAGGGAGCTTTTCTGGTCAAAGAAGCTTAGGAATATACTAACATCTCATTTTTAATTATTGTAACAATGGCTCAGAGAAGTTTGACACCAAATAAATTATTTTTACTTTAACTCAGTGTTTCCAAACATATTTTTGCCTATAGTCATTTTCCTCATAATTCTTACTACTATCCCTCTTTGCCAAATGCTGATTTATTGAAATGATCACTTTTTATTTAGACCACTTATTAAAGGCAGAAACAGAAAACCAAATACTGTATGTTCTCACTTATAAGTGGGAGCTAAATTATAAGAATTCAGGAACACAAAGAAGGGAACAACAGACACTCGGGTCTACTCGAGAGTGGAGGGTGAGAGGAGGGAGAGGAACAGAAAAGATAACAATTGGGTACTGGGCTTAATACCTGGGTGATGAAATAATCTTACAACAAACCCCCATGACATGAGTTTATATGTACCCTTAAATATAAAATAGAAGTTAAAAAATAAATTTTAAAAAATGTTTCTATTTAAAAAGCCCAGCTACAACAAGGCCTACTGGACATTTAATAGATATCTACTAAATAATGTAAATATTTACTATGATAAATGTCCATCTATCTTTTAATTCCTGTATTTTTTTATTATTTAGTACAATAAAACTAACCCCCTGAAGCTCTATGTTTTAGTAACATTAGGATTAAAAGTTGACAGACACTTTTTGTAAGTCTAAATAGATTACATCCACCAGTCCTCCTTATTCATCAGTGTGTTTAGAGGTAGCATATTATGGAAGCATAAGTGGTTGCAACCTCTTCTCAACTCTGCCTGTAACCAGCAGTGTGGCCCCATGCAAAGCCCATGGCCTCCTAGCACCGAACGCACTCACTGGAAAAAACAAGAGGATGAACTAGATGATCTTCAAGGCTCCATGCAACTCTGTTACTTATGTACATTCTTTATCTAGGTATTCATTTCTTCAAAGGATGTCAATATATTAGATAATGATTTATCCTGAAGAAAGCATGCTATCATCCAACCCCACTACCATCCCAATTGTTTGTTTGTGTTCAGTGACTATCCTTTATTATAGATTCTACCAGCATTCCTAGTGTGGCTGCAAAGGAAATATACATTCTTGGTGCAGCTTATAATCTTACAGAGTATTATGGACTGAATTGTGTCCCCCCAAAAAAACACATATATTGAAGCCCTAATCCCCAATATGACTGCCTTTGGAGATGGAGCCTTTAAGAAGGTAGTTAAAGTAAAACAAGATTATAAGAATGAAGCCTTAATCCAACAGAACTGGTCCTTAATCCAATAGAACTGGTCCATATAGGAAGAAGTGACAGCAGGATTGGGCACACACATATAAAGTGCTATATGAGGATACAATGAAAATGCAACCATCCACAAACCAAGGAGAGAGAACTCAGGGGAAACCAGGAGTGGAGCAGCCAAGCCTGCTGATGCCTTGATCTCAGACTTCTAGTTTTTAGAACTGTGAGAAAATAAATTTCTGTTGTTTAAATCACCTAATCTGTAGTACTTTGTTATGGCAGACCTAGCAAACTGATACACTAAGCAAATATAATCTATATGTAGACACAAAAAAACAAAGGGTAAACAATATGTGACTAGATATAATCAAATGAAAATATGCATACTTTCAATGCAGACTACAGTCAGCAATAAGTTGTACATTTTAGAATAACTGAGGAAGTATAATTGGAATGTTCCTATCACAAAGAAATGACGAATGCTTGAGGTAATGGATACTCAATTTACGCTGATGTGGTTGTTACATATTGTATGCCTGTATTAAAATATCTCATGTACCCCATAAATATATACACTACTGTGAACACATAAAAATTAAAAATTAGGGGGGAAAAGTGAGTTTTAGCACAGTAGCTTCCAAATAAAACTAGTTTGATTGTCTTTGTATATTTAAATACTGGAACTTTGACAGAGATTATACTAGGTCAGTATTTTCCACGGTTTAAAAAATTTTTTATTTCCATAGGTTTTGGGGGAACAGGTAGTATTTGGTTACATGAGTAACTTCTTTAGTGGTGATTTGTGAGATTTTTGTGCACCTATCAACCGAGCAGTATACACTGAACCCAATTTGTAGTCTTTTATCCCTCACTCTCTTCCCACCCTTTCCCCCTGATTCCCTGAAGTCCATTGTGTCATTCTTATGCCTTTGCATCCTCATAGCTTAGCTCCCACTTATGAGTGAGAACATACGGTGTTCGGTTTTCCATTCCTGAGTTACTTCACTTAGAATAATAGTCTCCAATCTCATTCGGGTTGCTGCGAATGCCATTAATTCATTCCTTTTTATGACTGAGTAGTATTCCATCATATATATATATATATATATACACACACACACATATATATACACACACACACATATATATCAATATATATATATATATATATATATATCACAGTTTCTTTATCCACTCATTGATTAATATTTCTTTACCCACTCATTGATTAATAGGCATTTGGGTTGCCTCCACAATTTTGCAACTGTGAATTGTGCTGCTGTAAACATGCATGTGCAAGTATCTTTTTCATATAATGACTTCTTTTCCTCTGGGTAAATACCGAGTAGTGGGATTGCTGGATCAAATAGTAGTTCTACTTGTAGTTCTTTAAGGAACCTTCACACTATTTCCCATACTGGTTGTACTACTTTACATTCGCACCAGCAGTGTAGAAGTGTTCCCTTTTCACTGCATCCATGCCAACATCTATTACTTTTTGATTTTTTGATTATGGCCATTCTTGTGGGAGTAAGGTGGTATCACACTGTGGTTTTGACTTGCATTTCCCAGATAATTAGTGATGTTGAGCATTTTTTCATATGGTTGTTGGTCATTTCTATATCTTCTGTTGAGAATTGTCTATTCATGTTCTTAGCACACTTTTGGATGGAATTGTTTGTTTTCTTGCTAATTTGTTTGAGTTTATTGTAGATTCTGGATATTAGTCCCTTGTCAGATGTGTAGATTATGAACATTTTCTCCCACTCTGTGGGTGGTCTGTTTACTCTGTTGACCTGTTACTTTTGCGTGCAAAAGCTCTTTTGTTTAGTTAAGTCCCAGCTATTTGTCTTTGTTTTTATTGCATTTGCTTTTGGATTCTTCATCACGACATTCTTGCCTAAGCCAATGTCTAAAAGAAACTTTTTTTATGTTATCTTCTAGCATTTTTGTAGTTTCAGTTTTAGACTTAAGTCTTTGATCCATCTTGAGTTGTTCTTTGTATAAGGCGAGAGATGAAAATCCAGTGTCATTCTCCTACACGTCTCTAGCCACTTATCCCAGCACCATTTGTTGAAAAGGGTTTCCTTTCCCCATTTCCAATCATGGCAGAAGGCAAAGGGGAGCACAGTGTCTCACATGGCAGAAGCAGGAGCAAGATAGAGTAGGGGGTGCTGCATACTTTTAAACAGCCAAATCCCATGAGAGCTCTCTCACTGGCATAGGAACAGCACAAGAGGATGGTGCTAAACCATTCATGAGAAACACCTTCATGATCTAGTCACCTCCCACCGGGCCCTGCCTCCAACATCAGAGATCACAATTTGACATGAGATTTTGGTGGGGATACAGATCCAAAGCTTATTAGTCATTTATACAATATTAATTCTTCCAATCTATGAGCACAAAATATCTTCCCATTTTTTGTATGTTCCTCAATTTCTTTCATCCGTGCTTTGCAGTTTTCATTGTAGATATCTTTCACCTCCTTTGTTAAATTAATTCCTGGATGGGTTTTTTTATAGCTATTGTAAATGGAGTTACTTTCTTGATTTCTTTTTCAGCTTGGTGTGTAGAAATGCTACTGATTTTTATATATTAATTTTGTATCCTTCAAATTTACTGAATTTGCTTATCAGCTCAAATAGTTTTTTGATAGAGTCTTTAGGTTTTTCTCTATATAAGATCATGTCACCTGAAAAGAGGAACAATTTGAGATTCTCTTTTGAAATTTGTATGCCCTTTGTTTTTTTTTTTTGTTTTTTTCCTCTTGCATAATTGTTTTGGCTAGGATATCAGGTACTGTGTTAAATAAGAGTGATGCAAGTTGGCAGCCTGGTCTTTTTCCAGTTTTTACAGGAAATGCTTTCAGCTTTTTTCCCATTAGGTATGATGTTAGCTGTGTGCTTTTTATTTATGGCCTTTGTTGTGTTGAGGTACATTTCTTCTATACCTAATTTGTTCAGATTTTTATCACAAAGAGATGCTGCATTTTATCAAATACTTTTCCTTCATATGTTGAAATGACTATAGGGCATTTGTCCTCATGAATGTGATTTATCACATTCATTGATTTGCATGTGTTGAACCATCATGCATCTCACTTTATCATGGTTTAATCTTTTTGATATGTTGTTGGAGTCATATTGCTAGTGTTTTGTTGAAGATTTCTGCATTTATTTTCATCAGAAATACTGACCTGTAGTTTTTGTGTGTGGGGTGTGTGTGTGTGTGTGTGTGTGTGTGTGTGTATGTATCTTTGTCTAATCTTGGTATCTTGGTAATGCTGGTTTGGTAAAATGAGTTAGACAGAATTCTCTCCTCCTCAATTTTTGGAATAGTTTAAGAAGAATTGGTGTCAGTTCTTTAGAAGTTTATTAAAATTTAGCAGTATAGCCACCTAATCCTGGGCTCTTCATTGATGAAAGAATTTTTATTAATACTGATTCAATCTCATTAAACATTACTGGTTTGTTTAGGTTTTGTATTTCTTCTTGGTTAAATCTTGGTGGATCACTTGTGTACAGAAACATTCATTTCCTCTAGATTTTTCAATTTGCCGGCATAGAGTTGCTCATAATAGTCTCAAATGATTCTTACTATTTCTGTGGTATCAGTTGTATTATCTCCTTAATCATTTCTGATTTTATTTATTTGAATCTTCCCTATTTTTTCTTACACTAGGTAAAGGGTTTTTCATTTTCTTCATCATTTTAGGAAATCACTTTTTATTTCATTACCTTTTGTACTTTTTAGTCTCTGTTTTATTTATGTCTGCCCTGATCTTTGTTATTTCTTTCTTTCTACTAACGTAGGGGTTAGTTTGTTCTTGCTTTCTAGCTCCTTGAGGTGAATTGTTAAGTCATTTAATTGAAATCTTTCTACTTTTATGATATAGTCACTTATTGCTATAAACTTTTCTCCTAGTACTGCTTTTGCTGTAACCCACAGGTTTTGGAATGTTGTGTTTAAAATTCCATTCATTTCCAAAAATATTTTTTATTTCTCTCTTAATTTCTTCATTGATCCAGTGGTTGTTCAGAGACATGTTATTTAATTTTTCATGTATTTGCACAGTTTCTGGAGTTCCCCTTGTTATAAATTTTTAGTTTTATTCAATTGTGGTCTAAGAAGATACTTAAGTTGATTTGAATTTTTTTTATAATTGTTGAGATTTGATGTGTGTCCTAACATATTGTTCATCTTGGAGAATGTTCCATGTGCTGATGAGAAAAATTGTATTTTGGAGCTGTTGTCTGAAATGTTCTATAAATATCTGTTAGGTCTACTTGGTCCAGAATGCAGTTTCAGTCTGATGTTTCTGTGTTGATTTTATGCCTCGATTATTTATTCAATTCTGAAAGTGGGATGTTGAAGTCCCTGCTGTAATTTGAATGTTTGTCCTCTCCAAAACTCATGTTGCTACTTAATTCTCAATATGGCAGTATTGAGAGGTGCAGTATTTATAAAGTGATTGAGTCATGCAGGTTTTGTTGTCATTATGAATTCATCCATTCTTGGATTAATAGTTAATGGATTAATGGATTTTTACTGACATGGGACTATTGGCTTTAAAACAAGAGGAAGAAAAACCTGAGTAGTAGTCTCTACACCATATGATAACCTGCATCCCTACGGGACCCTGCAGAGAGTCCCTGCCAGCAAGAAGACCTTCACTAGATTCTGCTCTCAACCTTGAATGCCCCCACCTCCAGAAATAAATTTTCTGGCCAGGCACGGTGGCTCACGCCACCCCAAAGTGGGATTCCAGCACTTTGGGAGGCCAAGATGGGTGGATCACCTGAGGTCTAGAGTTCAAGACCAGCCTGGTCAACATGGTGAAACCTTGACTCTACCAAAAATACAAAAATTAGCCAGGTGTGGTGGCACGTGCCTATACTCCCAGCTACTAGTGGGGCTGAGGCAGGAGGAGATCGCATGAACCTGAGAGGCAGAGGTTGTAGTCAGCCAAGTTCATGCCACTGCACTCCAGCCTGGGCAACAGAGCAAGATTCCATCTAAAAAGAAGAAAAGAAAAGAAAGAAAAGAGGAAAGGAGGGAAGGAAGGAAGGAAGGAAGGAAGGAAGGAAGGAAGGAAGGAAGGAAGGAAGGAAGGAAGGAAGGAAGGAATTTTTCTTTACAAATTATTCAGTTTTATGTATCCTGTAAAAATAAAAAAGGAAATAAATGAAGACAGTCCCCAACTCTTTTATATTGAAGTCTATCTCTCTCATTAGCTCTGATAATATTTGCTTTATATATCTAACTGCTCCAGTGTTGGGTGCATATATATTTGCAATTATTAAATCCTCTTGCTGAATCAATTCCTTTATCATTATATGATAACTTTTTTTGCCAATTTTTATGTTTTTGCCCCTAAAATATATCTTATCTGAAGTAAGTATAGCAACATTTGCATGCTTTAAGTTTTCATTTGTGTGGAATATCTTTTTCCGTTCCTTCACTTTCAGTCAATGTGTGTCATTACAGACAAAGTGAGTTTCCTGTACACAGTTTATAGTTGGGTCTTATTTTTTATCCATGTAACCTGTGTGTATGTGTGTGTGTGCGTGTGTGTGTGTATGTGTGTGTGTGTGTGTGTATTTTAGACATGGGAGTACAATCATAAAGCACTACATGCTAGAACTCCTAGGCGTAAGTGGTATAACTTGTGGGACCATAGGTGTACACTACCACAACCAGCTATTATCCTGTTACATTGGGGGATTTAAACTTTTTACATTCAAAATTGCTACTGATAGGTGAGGACTTACTCCTGTCATTTTCTTAACTGATTTATGATTGTTTTGAATATCCTTTGTTACTTTCTTTTTCTCATATTGGTTATCTTTGTGGCTTGTTGATTTTCTAAAATAATAACATTTGATTCTTTTCTCTTTCTCATTTGTGCATTTGCTCTACCAGTGAGTTTTGCACTTAACATGTGTTTTCATAAATGGTACACATTATCCTTTTGCTTCCAGATGTAGAATTCCCTTAAGCATGTTTGTAGAGTCCATGTAGGGGTGATGAAGCTTTTCTGTTTTTGCTTGTCTGGGAAAGACTTTATTTCTCCTTCATTTCCAAAGGATAGCTTTGCTGGGTGTAGTATTCTTGAGTGAAAAGTTTATTTTTCTTTCATCACTTTGACTATATCATCTGATTCTCTTCTGGCCTGTAAGGTTTCTGCTCAGAAATCTGCTGTTAGACTGAAAGGAATTCCTTTATATGTGACTTGGTGCCTTTCTCTTGCTATATTTAGAATTCTGTGTCTGTCTTTGACTTCTGGCAGTTTGACTATAATGTGCCTCAGAGAGGATCTTTTTGGGTTGAATCTATTTGGGGCTTTTTGAGCTTCCTGAGTCTGACCGACTCTATTTCTTTAAAGACTTGGGGAGTTCTCAGCTATTATTTCATTAAATATGTTTTCTATGCTGTGATGGTTAAGTGTTAACTTGATTGGATTGAAGGATATGATGTATTGTTTCTGGGTGTGTCTTTGAGGGTATTGCAAGAGAAAATTGACATTTGAGTCAGTGGACTAGAAAAGGAAGACCCACCCTCAATGTGGGGTGGGCACCACCCAACTGGCTTCTAGCATGGCTAGAAAAAGCAGATGGAAGAAGTGGAATAAACTGGCTTGCTGAGTTTTCTGGTTTTCACCTTTCTCCCATGGTGGATGCTTCCTGCCTTTGAACATCAGACTCCGGATTTTTCAGCCTTTGGACTCTTGGACTTATACCAGTGGTTTGCCAGGGACTCTCAGACCTTTGGCCACAGACTGATGGCTGAACCATCAGCTTCCCTACCTTTGAGGCTTTGGGACTCAAACTGAGCCACTACTGGCTTCCTTGCTCCTCAGCTTTCAGATGGCCTATTATGTATGGGACTTCACCTTGTGATCATGTGAGTCAATTCTCTTTAATGAACTCTCTTTCATATATACATATATCCTATCAGTTTTGTCTCTCTAAAGAACCCTGACTAATATATATGCCTTTTTTCATCTTTTCTCCTTCTGAAATTCTCAATATATGAATATTTCTTCACTGATGGTGTCCCATGTCTCACTGGCTTTCTTCATTCTTTTTTTTTCTTCTTCTTTCTTTCTTTTTTTAATCTGGCTTGGTTATTCAAAAGACTTCTCTTTAAGTTCAGAAATTCTTTCTTCTGTTGGGTGTAGTCTATTGTTAAAACTCTCAATTGCATTTTTTATTTCATTCATTGAATTCTTTATTTCCAGGAATTTTTATTTGGTCCTTTTTTATAACTATACCTTTGTTGAATTTCTCATTCAGATCATAAATTACTTTCTTGATTTCTTTGTATTGTCTATCTGTGTTCTTTTGTATTTTCTGAGTTTCCTTAAGATCATTATTTAACACAATCAGAAATGACAAGGGGGATATTATCACTGACCCTGCAGAAACACAAACAACCATCAGAGTATTGTGAACATCTCTATGCATATAAACTAGAAAATTTAGAAGAAAGTCATAAATTCCTGGACATATACACCCTCCAAAGACTAAACCACAATGAAATTAAATCCCTGAGTAGACCAATAACAAGCTCTGAAATTGAGGAAGTAATAAATAGCCTTCCAACCAAAAAAGGACCATGTAGCTTCACAGCTGAATTCTACCAAACATACAAAAAAGGAGCTTGTACCATTTATACTGAAACTACTCCAAAAAATTGGGAGTGACTTCTTCCTAACTCATTCTATGAAGCCAGCATCATTCCAATACCAAAACCTGGAAGAATTACAAAAAAAAAAAAAGAAAAAAGAAAACTTCAGGCCAATATCCTGTGTGAATATCAATGTAAAAATCCTCAACAAAATACTCGAAAACCAAATACTGCAGCCCTTCAAATATCTTATCTACCATGATCAAGTAAGCTTTATCTCTGGGATGCAAGGTTGGTTCAACATAGGCAAATCAATCAATCAATCATCTAAAGACAAAAACTACATAATTATCTCAATAGCTGTATAAAAGGCTTTCAATAAAATTCAGCATCTATTTATGTTAAAAACTTTCATTAAACTAGGTATTGAAGGAACATACCTCAAAATAATAAGAGCCATATATGAAAAACCCACAGCCAACATCATACTAAATGGGCAAAAGCTGAACTCATTCCCCTTGAAAACCCACCAAGACAAGGATGCCCACTCTCACCACTTTCATTCAACATAGTACTGGGAGTTCTAACCAGAGCAATCAGTCAAGAGAAAGACATGAAGGACATTCAAATAGGAAGAGAGGAAGTCAAACTATTACTGTCTGCAGATGACATGATCCTGTATCTGGAAAACCCCATAGTCTCAGCCAAAAAGCTTCTTAAGCTGATAAACAACTTCAGCAAAGTCTCAGGATGCAAAATCAATGTGCAAAAATCACTAGGATTCCTATACACCAACAACAGTCAAGTTGAGAGCCAAATCAGAAAAAAACTCCCATTTACAGTTGTCATAAAAAGAATAAAATACCTAGAAATATAGCTAAGTATGGAGGCAAAAGATCTCTACAAACAGAACTACAAACCACTGCTCAGAGAAATCAGAGATGGCACAAATGGAAAAGCATTCCATGTTCATGGACAGAAGAATTAGTATCATTAAAATGGTCATACTGGCCAATTTATATGTATATATATATAGCTATTCCTATTAAACTATCATTGATTTTCTTCACAGAACTAGAAGAAACTATTTTAAAATTCTTAGGGAACCAAAAATGAGTCCAAATATCCAAGGTACACCTGAGCAAAAAGAACAAAGCTGGAGGCATCACACTACCCAGCTTCAAACTATAATACAGCACTACAGTAACCAAAACAGTATGGTACTTGTAGAAAAACAGACTCATAGACCAATGGAATAGAATAGAGAACTCAAAATAAGACCACACACCTACAAGTATTTGATCTTTGACAAACATGACAAAGACAAGCAATGGGGAGAGAATTTTCTACTGAATAGATAGTGCTGGGATAACTGGCTAGCCATATGCAAAAGATTAGAACTGGACCCCTTCCTTACACCATATACAAAAGTTAACACAAGGTGGATTACAGACTTAAATGTAAAAACCAGAAACTATAAAAACACTGAAAGAAAACCTTGGCCATACCATTGAGAACATAGGCACAAGTGAAGATTTCAAGATAAAAACACCAAAAGCAATTGCAACAAAATCAAAAATTGGCAAATGGGACGTAATCGGACTAAAGAGCTTCTACACAGCAAAAGAAACTATCAACAGAGTAAACAGACAACCTACAGAATGAGAGATTTTTTTTACAAACTATGCATCTGACAAAGGTCTAATATTCAACATCTATAAGGAACTTTAAAAAATTACAAGAAAAAACAACCCCATTAAAAAGTGGGAAAGGGACATGAATAGACAATTTTCAAAAGAAGACATGCATATAGCCAACAATCATACAAAAAACAAAAAGCTCAACGTCACTGATCATTAGATAAATACAAATCAGAAGTACAAGTAGATACCATATGTCAGTCATAATGGCTATTACTAAAAAGTCAAAAAATAGCAGAAGCTTGCAAGCTTGCAAAGTAAAGGAAATGCTTAGACACAGTTGGTAGGAGTGTAAATTATTTCAACCATTATGGAAGACAGTGTGGTGATTCCTCAAATAGCTAAAAACAGAAATACTGTTTGACCCAGCAAACCCATTACTGGGTATACACCCAAAGGAATATAAATCATTCTATTATAAAGACACACGCATGCAGATATTCATTGCATCGCTATTCACAATAACAAAGACATGAAATCAATCTAAATGTCAATTAATGATAGACTGAATAAAGAAAACGTGGTTACATATACACCATGGAATACCATGCAGCCATAAAAAAGAACAATCTCATGTCCTTTGCAGGGACATGGATGGAGCTGGAGGTCACTCCCATTAGCAAATTAATGCAGGAACAGAAAAAAAAAAATACTGTGCGTTTTCTCTTATAAATGGGAGATAAATGAAGAAAACACCTGGACACATAGAGAGGAAAATTATACATTGAGTCCTATCGGAGGGTAGAGGGTGGGAGGAGAGAGAGGATCAGGAAAAATAACTGATGGATTCTAGGTTTAATACCTGGGTGATGAAATAATCTGTACAAGAAACCTACATGACACAAGTTTACGTGTGTAACAAACCTGCACATGTACTCCTAAACTTAAAAGTAAAAAAAGATCATTATGTTGAATTCCTTTTCAGGCTTTTAATAGATTTTTCTTTTGTGAGGGAGGTCTGTTATTGGAGAATTATTATGTGCCTTTGGAGGTGTCATGTTTCCTCACTTTTTCATGTTTCTTATATCCTTACATTAATATCTGCATATCTGGTCTAACAGGTACTTCTTCCATATGTATGTAGTAGCTTTCACAGGGAAAGATGTTTTCCTGTAGATGTATGTTTAGTGTTGGTTGGGTAGGGTACTTCGGTCTTGGTTCTGGGTGGGTATCATAGCGTAATCTCTGTATGATGTCTTTAGCTGTAATCAACACTGGCAGTGTCTATGTGTTTTTCAGTGGCTTCAACTATGGTTTTTTATGGAAGCTGTGGTGAGGCTTTGCTGGTGATTGTGGTGCTGGGTGGGTTGGTCCTGAAGTCACTGAGTGGTGTGCATGGATACCAGCTCTGGTGACAGTTGGCCTAAAGTGGACTGGTTCTTGGTGCCCCAGGTGGTGCATGTGGTGCCATAGCAGTCACAGCTCTGGATGGACAAGTCTTTGGGTGCCCAGACGCCATGTACAGGCACCAGAAGTGGCAGTAGAAGGCTGGTACTTGGGTCCCCAGACAACACACACAGACACTGGTACTGGCAACGGCAGTCACAGGCATACAGAAGTCTTCACGGTGGTGGTAGTGGGGCGTAAGAGAACCAATCCCTGGATCCCCAAGCAGCTTGTGCAGACACCTGTGGTGGCAGCAGCAGCCCAGGCAGGTCTTCAGGTGTCATGCTTGAGTGTGCAGTGGCCCCACTGCTAAAGAGGGCAAGATGTCTGTATGTTGTGGTGGCCCAAGGCAGAAAGTTCTCAGGCTTTAGGGAATGCATGCTTCAGTTTCCTATGTTTTAGGGCAGACTCCCTAATGTGCTGGACTGCCTGTTTTCTGAGTTGTAGGGCACTCAGGTGCCAGGGATGTGGCCATGCTTCTGAATTCAACTGGTGTCTCAATGCTGCAGCCTTTGGGGTGTATTTGGGGGATGTCAGCACCTTAGGTATGTGCGGATGCAGGAGTTTTTGAGTCCCCGGAAAGCATGCAAGCTGCAATTTGTTCTGTTCTCAACATGGTACTGTCCTGCAGCAGCTTGGGTCCTAGGAAGTGGGTGGGATTCACTGTAAACTCCCTTTCTGGGACAATGTAGTCACATGGACTCCAGGCAACTTCCTGTATTAGGGTCAGGGCCTGTAAGGGCAGAGGGGTTCTCCTGTAGCTAGGACTGCAAGCATCTGTGGTGGGAATGTGGACTGTTGGAGATCTCTATCTTTCCCTTTCCCTACAGTGAGGAGTTCCTCCTGGCTCCAAACCAACTCCATCTGGCTATTTCACTTCTCTCTATTCTGCCAACTCAAGTTGTCATGACTCAGAGGGTCCCTGTCTCTGTTCTGCTGAATTCTAGTGCACTCCTTTATATGCTCTATTTGACATGTGGTGATTTACTCACTGTTTTTGTCCTTCTTCGTGGAGGAGGTAAGTGCTGGGCATCTCTAGGCTGTCATCTGAATGGCATCTCTGAGACTCTAAACCTCCTTTTTTAAATCAAGCTGACTCTCCAGATAATTTTATACTTCATACCAATTCCTAGTCTTTTATTCTCTGAGTGTGTCTGGCTCCTTTCAGGAAGTTTTGCTAATACTAAATTACTTTTAATTATGTAACTTCTAGGAAGAGTTTCAAAATTTTAGATAAATTTACGACTTTACTTAAAGGAGAGGAACATGAATAAAAGTATTGTGTTCCCTCTAATATCAAGCACCTTAAGATACTTCTCAATCCATTCTACCTCCTTAATTCACAGGCATAGAATATGCAGGCATTTTAGCCATTAGAGATCAGATCACAATTCTGAATATAGGCTGCCAGAAAGGTCCAGTGGCACATTACACTTAGTTCACCTCAGAGGGATGATGACTCACTAATTTAACTCATTGGCATTAAATTTAACAGGATCAGTTTTTCTTGCAATATGTAAAAGAAAAGCTAACATTGACCTAAATGTCCTCTTAAATAAAACTCTCAGAGATTGATCCTAACAGCTTGTATGTTGTTACTGGCTCACAAATCACAAACCTACAACTATCAATGTACAAACCTCATCTATTAAGTCAAGGGGACCCTTATAGCTGAAGAGTCAACACTGAAGACTGAGTGGTGGAGTGAGAACCCTTCTATCTCTCAAACATGCCGACTGCTGAGCTGACCCTGTAAAGCAAATGTCAGACCGACACTGTCCAATGGGAACAAAATGCAAGCCACAAATTTGAGTCACATATGTAACTTTAAAATTTCTAGTAGCTTTGTTTAAAAACAAGGAACAATGAAATAATTCTAATAATGTATTTTATTCAACACAATATATTCAAAGTATTATTTCAATGTGCCGTCAACATAAAAAATTATTAATGAGACATATTACATCCTTTTTTGTACTAAGTGTTCAAAATTCAAAAGAGCATGTCTCAGACTAGGACAGCCTAGGCTCTACACCCTGGAGAGCTTTCTTGTTCCTTTCCTGTAATCAGAGATCTCAGAGCAGGCTGTTTCACAAAGTTATTGCCTTTAGTCTCCTGAACATGCAATTATTCTGCATTATGAGGACAAGAAGTACAACATTTCACTTGTACAGGACTTCCTAACGTTCCTTGAGCTCATAGGTAAGGGTCACAGGATTCTACTAAAGCTACAAGGGTCACCATTTCAGGTCCTACGCCAAGAGTAAAATGCAAAGTCCGGCAACCAGCAGTGGGAAGACATCTAACTGCCTCAGTTACTCATTCTCAGAGTGCACAAATACCAAGACTTGCTTCTCTAACTAGTCCTGTCCTATCTTTCTCTGTTGGCCAACTGGCTTGCTTGCTAAAAAGAATTTAATATTTATTATATGTTTAATGTGCAAGATTTAACTTGTTCAGTCTTTTTAATAAGACTTTTTCTGTGCTATTATTAACCTGATTTGATAGATATGCATACAAAGACTACTTATGCCCATTGAGTGACTTGGCCAAGGTCACACACACAGGATGAAGCTGGGATTCAGTTCCAGCTCAGAAGCACTATAGTCTATATTGACCTGCTCTCTGGCTTCTGGATTCTCCTATTTTCTGCATGATTCACATTTTGTCTTCACTTCTCAACTTCAGTTCATTCTGGTTAGCAAATGACCAGCAACCTCCCCTGGGGATAAATTATAGATTTTATCTGCCATGGCTCTCTTCTTGGCAGCTTATTAGAACCTTACAGGAGGTCTATCTCCTATATCTGCCTTAATCAGTATTTCCCAGCACCTGCAAGACTCAGAGTTTTCATTGGCTCTAAATACCAGACTAAAAACCCTTGGCCATCCATCTACACATCAGAAAAATTTTTTAAAGTACACAGAGCAGCATTTATTGAACAGTTAGGTATTGAGCACTTTTTGCATGCTGAGAAAGATTCTAAAAGGTCAGGCTACGGCAGGAAATAAGACAAACTCTCTGCCTTCGGAGAGCTTATATTCTAGAGACGGGAAAAAGACAATAAGTAAATGAAATACAAAACTAAATATGTTTTCATATAATGATAAGTACTATGAAAAAATAAAAGAGGGGATTATGGCAGATCCTCAGGAAAATCATCTACATGTGCCTAGAACCCCTAATACCATGCATGTAATAATCTCTTTATATATCCTAGAAAATTGGTAGGCTTAACAAACTTCAACCATTTTTATTGTTCCTAAGCAAAGAAGGTTAAAATAGGTTATCCATCTGCCCCAATGAAAGCCCCAGCTTACAGCTTTTTGGTTTCAAGAGCTTTCTTCCTTGATATATATGTCTATTAATAATTATGAAAAAACATTTCTCTTTGTAACCCTACTAAGGAAAGGGAAATGGAGACTACATATTCCCATAGGCTCATAACTTCTATTTCGCTATATGAAACAGTTTGTAATAAGATGGCCCAGAAACAAACACTGATATGGAGATTTGTACACACAAATTATTTGACATGTGCTTGGATATAGCACCTATGAGGGAGTGAGGAAGTAGAAGTGGGCAGAGGGAGTTTAACTGCAATGTAGTTGCCTAGCCCATAAAGAGTGGTGAAGCTGACTGTCTTTTAGAGAAGTCCCAAATTCAGACAATGAAACAAGATCTTTGTAACTCCCAAGCTCTAACAATCGATCTTTGAATTAGGGCTCCCATGGTCAGGGTGAGTATATTTGAGCAAGACAGCTGCCTTTGGTGGAGGACAGTTTTTGGGGAAAGAGTCTGCCATGACTGTTGGCAGTAGACCTTCTAGCAGCTGACAGAATGAAGGTTAGGTACTGAAGGGTAGATCCGTGTGGCACTCTCCAGCATCTACTACAGGTTCAGAGCATCTACCTTCTTTCTTCGAATAGTTGCTGAGTTTTCTCACAGAGGCTTGGATATGAGCTGTGCCTGGTATCCTAACCTGTCGCTAAGTGAACCACCTGGAAATAATCCTAGTCCAGGACTGTTTATCCAGAATATCAAAAAAATCCAACCTTGACAGCAAATGGTGAATGAAATCCTTTAATTATTTTCTTTCTCTGAGTACCATGCAATTTCTATGTCATTACAGTCTATTCCAGGAAAGAGGGAGCATCTCTAATTTTTTTGGCATACCTAAATACAGAGGTAATATAATAGAGAGTGAAAGAAATGGAGGGAGGTCAGGGTAGGCTGAGAAGGCAGCACTTGAGATGAGAACTAAATGGTAAGAAAGAGTCAGTCATGCAAATATATGGGGAAGTGAGTTCCTTTTAGAAATAACAGCAAGTGCAAAGGCCCTGAGGCAGAAGTATTTCATATGTTCTGAGCGGGGGGGAGAAAAGGCAAGTATGGCTACAGGTTCATTAATTGAGAATAGTATGAAATGAAGTTAAAAAGGTAAATAAAAAACAGCTCTATTATCTACTCAACAATGATTTGTTGACTGTCTATTATGTGCTGGGCACTGTACTAAACTCTGGAGATCATCATGATACTCTGTACTAAACTCTGGAGAGTATCATGAACAAAGTGTTTCAAGAAAAAAAAAAGAAGTGCTTACTGTATGGCATGCTTCTGAACATTTGTTAAGATAAGAAACAAATGAACACTGAATGTCACAAGATAGGGGTGACAAGGGCAAGATCCCTTTCATCAGCAGAAGGAATGGAAATCAGATTAGAGTGAGTTGAAGAGAACAACAGGAGAGGACATGGGAACTGTGAATACAAACAGGTCTGTTCAACTGGTTTACTGCAAAGGAGAACAGAGAAATGGGCCAGTAGCTGAAGACGGTTATGGTATGGGAACAGAGAGAGCTAACAGCTTCTGCCCCAGGGCAGAAGGGCATAGTTCTAATGTCTTGGTTTATCCTCTTTTGCTCCACTCACTTGAGTGGACTTTCCTTGAGACCACACTCTTCTTGTCTATGTGATACCACAATCTCCTATCATTTCTGCTACTTTTCTAGTAGCACAGCATAGTCATCAGAAGCCCAGACCATTGAGCCAGAATCTTAGTCCTAACACTTACTAGCTGTGTGGCTATGGGAAAGTAACTTAACCTGTCGGAGCCTTTCACATTTCACTTATAAAATACAGTTAATAATTATATAGTAGTGTCATCCACAGAGCTTAATTATAGAGATTAAATCAGTTAACAGATGTCAAGTGGATACAATAGCACATGGGACATAGCAAGTGCCATATGACCACTGGTACAATAAATAAATTTATACCTTACAAGAAAATTATTTATTTTACTGGAATTTCAGGTAGTGTGCAACATTGAAACTAGTTTAGAGAACAGGCTGGCATTTTAGTGGGTGAAAGTAGCTCTGCCCAGGGCATGTGTTGTGGTAATATAGGTATTATCTGGTGTAGAATTTCAAACCACTTAATCTAAAGCAGCTCCTGGGCTTCAACAAATCCTATGTCTTACAAACTGATTTTACCATAATAATATTTAATTCCTGAAAATCAACTGGCATGAGGCAATTTTAAATGTCTTATAATAATAATCTCACTATAACCCCATTGCTGAGGCTTAAAATGGACACTGTGTCTATTACTTCTTTAATCATACTACAGAATAAAATACTCTTAAGTACCTTGTTCTGCAAGATACTTTATCAAGGTTCTGCTACCAAGAGTTTACCTTTTTCTATTTATAATATTTTATGACTCTTGATACATTTACATGTGTATAAATCTGTTACCTGTGTTTAGTCTCAAAATAATACACCAAAATAAAATCTTATTTCATGTTTTCCCTATGCTATTAATGAAGCCAAAGTTTAAAGAAGTACACCAATTCATACCTACTTGAAATATTTTAATCCAGATGCCTTATCCTGAATCATGCTGTTATGGTCTGAATTGTAACTTCTCCAAATTCATATTGAGGTACAGTACCTCAGATTGTGACTGCATTTAGAAATAGGATTTTAAAGAGGTAATTGATGTAAAATAAGGTCACTGGGGTGAGCCCTAGTCCAATATGACTAGTATTGTTAGAAGAAGAGACTAGGACACAGACACACATGGAGGAAAGAGCAAGAAAAGACATAAGGAGAAGATGGCATTAACAAGCCAAGGAGAAAAGCCTGGAATGAATCCTTCCCTCACAGCCCTCATAAGAAACCAACCCTGCTAACACATTGATCTTGGTCTTCTAACCTCCAGGATTGTGAGAAGATAAATTTCTATTGTTCAAACCACCCAGTCTGTGATACTTTGTTATGGAAGCCTTAACAAATTAATATATGCATGATAGGATGGAACTGCAAGTAGGTACAAGTTATGACTTAGACATTAGAAAGCCTAAATAACATACCCAAGACAAAACCTTGAGTCAAAGACTTGATTTCTTAAGTAGTTCCAATATGCTGATGAGGAGTTCCCTGCTTATTACTAATATGATTCTGACCAGAAATTGAAGAACTATCAAAAATTAGTAATTTCGAGGAAGGGCTCTTCTATTTCAACAGAAGCCCAGCTAACAATACCCCTATATTTTGAAGGATGAGAATTCGTGTCTGTTAAGAGTGACATTGCAGGATAAATTTAATCATCTTTAGAACATAAAGCAGGCATTTGTTACAGGTTATCTTTTCTCTAAAATGAAGGAAACTATCTAATAATACTAAAATAATAGTACCTTGAAGAAAGTCTATGCATTGAGCATTCTGATGTGTCATGAATTCCATGTGTTTTTTCCAGTGGTTATGCAGACTGTCCGAATATAATGGGCCACTTATCATTCAAATTGAATCCAGATTGGATGTCGATAGTTTCTAAGTGCTCACATACAAATTTTCCTGCACTGCCCCCAGAAAATGTTTATCTCAAATCCAGCTTGCTGAGGAAACATCAAGCTAGAAAACATTTAAAACTGGAATCTTTCATCCAACTTATAGATTCAACCCTGTTCTCTTGGCAACACTTGGGTGAGCTCAGGAAGGCATTGCCTTCTTCCTCACTTTGCTGGTTTTGTCTTTAACTATGTCCTGAATGAAGAGGATTGTCCTTCAGCCTAACCTATCTGAGAAGTAAGGCTCCTGACATAGGAATGGATAGACAATAAAGCCAAACTTTACCTCATTTGCATTGCCACAGGATTAGTGTAGACAACAAAAGTACTCATTCTAAATATCTAATCCATTATTCTCAAAGTTCCCTCCCCTTACTTTTACCCCAAACTCACACATAAAGGGTAAGAAGAGGCACCACATGTCATTTATGTTTGTGACCCTAGCACAAAGCACAAAGCCTGGCACATGAGAGGAACTCCATAAATATATACTGAATAAAAGAATATTGAACCAATGTTTATCAAACTGAACTGAATCCACACCACATGCCTGTGGCCACTCACATACAATAAGGCATCCTTTGCCTGTTTTTCCATAAAGAGAAAAAACAAATAAGTTTAAGGCTAGAGTAGAGAGAAGATAAGAAGGGATAAAACAGAAATATTTTTAAAATGCTGTCTAATCTAAACTTTTTTATCTGAAATCATTTTTTTAAATAAAATCTTTATGGAATCCTAGTGCCTAAGATGAATGAAAGCAATGTTACTCTGATCTAAGGTGGTGGAGGATTCATCAGCTCAGCCCTCTCTTCAGACACTCTCCCTTTTCATTTCCCCATTACCACACAACACACTGCCTGCTGTGACAGCCCAGGGCACCTCAGTGGAATGTGGTTTGAAAATGACAAGATGTAGTAGAAAGAGCTTTAGATCAGTCAGAAGACCTATTTGTCAGTTATGAGGACTTACCAACATCTGTTAACATCTTCCTTAAGTTCATCATCAGCAAAGCAAAACAAACAAACAAACAAACAACAACAACAACAACAAAAAACAGAAAAAAAAAAAGAAAAAAACGTATCCAGGTTGCTTGCTGTATTAGTCCATTCTCACACTGCTATAAAGAAATACCTGAGACTGGGTAATTCACAAAGAGAGGAGGTTTAATTGCCTCAAGATTCTGATTTTGCAGGTTTTATAGGAAGTACAATACGTCATCTACTTGCCTTTGGGGAGGCCTCAGGAATCTTACAATCATGGTGGAAGGCGAAGGGGAGCACACACATCACATGGCTGGAGTAAGAGAAGAGAGAGAGAGGGAGGGGGTGCTATACACTTTTAAACAACCAGGACTCACAAGAACTCACTATCATGAGGACACCACCAATGGGATGGCACTATACCATTCATGAGAAACCATCCCCATGATCCAATCATGTCACACCAGGCCCCATCTGCAACATTAGGGATTATGATTTGACATGAGATTTGGACAGGAACACAGATCCATACCATATTACTAGTCAAAAGTTAATATCATAGTCATGGTGCAATAGCTAGACCCTGGTTAAACCAATTAGTTGTCAAAACAAAGAAACATATTATAGTATGTCCTTCACCTAGGCACATAAAATCTTCCTCTTAATTCTGAATTTTTTTTTTTCCTGGAGACAAATACTATTTGTCTTAGTCCATTTTGTGTTGCTATAAAAGAAAATCTGAGGCTAGGTCATTTATAAAGAAAAGAGGTTTGTTTATTTGGCTTACAGTTCTGCAGGCTGTACAAGAAGCATGGCACTGGCATCTGCTTCTGGTAAGGACCTCAGTAAGTTTCCAATTATGGCAGAAGGCAATGAGGAAGCAGGTGTGTCACATGTTTAGAGACAGAGCAAAAGACAGAGGAGAGGAAGGTACCAGGCTCTATTTATAATGACATGTCAGGGGAACTAATAGAATGAGAACTCACTCATCATCATAAGGCCAGCGCCAAGCCATTTCTGTGGTATCTGCCCCTACGACACAAATACCTCTTATTAGGCCCCACCTCCAACACTGGGATCAAATTTTAAGATGAGATTTGGAGGGGACAAATATCTAAACTATATCACCATTATATTTGAATCAATGTAAAAGAGGAGCTAGATACTTTAAATATAGTTTAAAGCACCTGTCTTTATCAGGAAATACCCGGGGCTATAAAATATAATATTTCCAAATTCCAGTGATCTGATCTCATATTTATGTTGAATAAAGAATTGTTTGTTAGTTTTGGGTGTTTTTTGTTTGTTTGTTTTGTTTTGTTTTTTATCTTGGAGCCAGAAACTTGTTCTGAGAAAACAAACAAACAAACAAAAATAAAAACATAGCCACAGAAGATATTGGCTAGGTCAGGAACAGTTAAACTATAAAATCTATTTTTTTATTTTATTATAACCATTGAGTCTATGATGATAAAACCTGATTTTTTCTTTCTTTTTTGAGACGAAGTTTCACTCTTGTTGCCCAGGCTGGAGTGTGATGGCACAATCTCAGCTCACCACAACCTCCGCCTCCCAGGTTCAAGCAATTTTTCTGCCTCAGCCTTCCAAGTAGCTGAGATTACAGGTGCCCACCACCAAGTCCAGTTAATTTTTTTGTATTTTTAAGTAGAGACAGGGTTTCTCCATGTTGGTCAGGCTGGTCTCGAACTCCCGACCTCAGGTGATCCACCCACTTCAGTCTCCCAAAGTGCTAGGATTACAGGCATGAGCCACCACGCAGGGCCCTGATAAAACCTAATTTCTGACCAGAAACATACTGTCAGTGAGAAGAATAAGATGTTTTCTGCATTTTCAAAGACTTTTTTTCCTGACCCACTCAACCTCTTAACAAGTTTCCTCATTTACATGAGAAATCACACAGAATTGACCCAAATGCAGAATTTGGACTTTTTATCTGTGCGTCAAATTCTCAAGCTGAGCTGTTAAATATTTTTTCAGGCCAGTAACTAAATAGCAATGATGTGTGCTATACAGCTGAGTAATTTCAAGTGGAGTTTACAGCTTTGATTTCTTTGGTAGCTCATGAAGAGGATTAAAAATGTCCTTTGGCTTATTTTATAATTCACACTGATAGAATTTCCCAAGGTCTCTCTCAGCACAAGTAACAGACCTTGATTTGTTAATATTTGAATGTGTCAAGCAAGCTATAACATATTATAAACAGAACAAAAGGAATGGCATCTCATTGTCTGAGAGTATCAGTGCCGTAGTGATAAGGCACAACACTCTGAGGGACCTAAATATTGGAAATTATCTCATTACTCTAACACAAACCATTTATAGGCAAAGACTCTACCTTGAACTTTATGGTGGGCTTGGAGTAGATAGGAAAATAATTGTATTAAATTATAAGGCTTTATTGAAATTACTTTGTTTTTGATTAAGTTTCATAAATATTAATGTTTATAGCAGTCAGAATTCATACCTTACAAATTTCTGAGAATGAAGAAACAAAGTCAAGATTGAACATTCACCCCCAAAGCCATATCACAGAGCAGTATCCCCCAAAGAGCTTCTGCTTTTCTAGAGTCAGAAAGCTCCAGCTCCAGAACCACGTCCAGTTGCCATGATCACAAAACCATTGTTGTCAAACGAGCCGCTGCCACTGTTGCCAGCTCCTGAATGAGCTTTGCTCACCATGATCCATGGAAGCACAATGGATGCCCACGCCCTCCATTCTGAGGAAAGCTGTTGACTGGCAACTGGAATTTCTGCTAACACAACCTCAGAAAAACAAAAACCTTCACGACTGGGTTTGTCAGTAGAAATACTAGAAGCATCAGAGATTCAGCTTCACCTCTGAGCTTCAACCCCTCTTCTGCCTTCCAAATCTCATGTAACCAGCCAAACCCAAACCACATTCATTATGATAGCTGCAAGGGACTTTGCATAATGCAACTTCTGGCTTTCCAGCCTCTGCAGTTCAGCAGGTGGAATGTCTATTAAGCTCCAATTTTTGATATTCACAGAGCTGTTATTTTGGCTAAACTATAGTTAGAATTCTAAGCCAAGGTGAACACAAGGACCCACTTTGAAACACGGCCCAAGATGTGAGCAGGATTTAAATAATCACCAGTGTATCTCTTTCCATTTACAAACTGAAAACAATAGAGGCATATTAGTTTGCTTAATAACACAGAACTAATTAGTAGCAGAACAAAACAGAAAAATCCTATTGTCTGATTCTTAGTCCAGTCCTCTTTTTATCACTCCAGGGCTCCCTCAAGAAATAAGTAGCAAAGAGTATGACAATATTATTTCAACATCAGATTTGGCCATATATACAATATATATAGATAAATAATACATGATGAGGGCAATGGTAAGTATACCTCTTCCTAAGATTTACATGGAACATTAAATATTCATTTGGCATATTTATTGTTTCCTAAATATTAGACACTGTATTCCATATTGGAGAAGTAGTGATGACCAAAAAAGTACTGAAAAATGTCTAGCAAAGAAAATAGACAATTCACTAATCATTAACAATAAAAGGCAATGAATATAATGACAACAGAACTATAGAAAACAGGAGAATTCACCTAGTATAGGCTTTGTGGAAGACCTCTGAAGAGAAAATCATGTTTACCTGAGATCTGCAGGGTAAGGAAGATGTAGAAAGATGAAAACAGCTGGTCAGTAGTGAAAGGAGAGGAAACGCCACCTGTCAGTTCCTCAAAGAAGAGCAACTGAGAACCTGAGAGAAGCTCAGTAAGGCTGAGCATAAAGTGCAAAGGGAACAATGGCAAGAGGGGTAATTGGAAAAGTCATCAAGGGCCACGTGATGGAGATACTTTTAAACCACACTGAAAACTAAGCTTTACCCCAAGGCAGTGTTTCCTCAATTCTAATCATTCACATTCCCAATTTATCATTTGGCCTTATCCTTATATTAGTTTCTCAAATTGCCTTAACAAAGTACCATAACTGGATGGCTTGAAACAACAAACCTTTATTCTTTCTTAGCCCCAGAGGCTAGAAATCTAAAATAAAAGTGTTAGCAGGGAGGATACTTCCTTGCCTCTTTTTAGCTTCTATTGGCTGCTGGAAATGGCTTTCCTATACTTTTAGAGGCATCACTCCAGTCTCTGCTTTTATTATCAACCACATGGCATTCCCCTTGTGCTCTGTCTCTGTGTTTCTTCTCCTCTTCTCATAAGAACATACTGAATTTTAAGTGTTCATTGGATTAAAGGCTTACCCTACTCCAGTAAGATCTCATCTTAGCCAATTACATATGCATTGTTTCCAAATAGGGTCACATCCTGAAAGTTTGGGGAGGACATGAATTTGGGGGAAGGAAATTAACCAGCACAACCATCCATATTATTAGGTTGGTGCAAAAGTAATTGTGTTTTTTACCATTAACAGCAATTTAATTAAAAGTAATGGCAAAAACCACAATTACTTTTGTACCAACCTAATATTTGTCACTTAATACTTTCTTTAAAGCAACTCACTTTTAAATCAATCCCTAGGCAATACTATCTATTAAATAACATTCTTGGAAAGCTGGTGGTAGTTTTTCTAACACATACCCAAATAAACGAATATATAACAAAATAAACAAAATTATGAAAATCAAAAAATCTTTTCCATGTGCTAGTAATGACATCTGTATGAACTTCAAGAAAACTTTCCAAAGTGACAGCCTAAGAGAAGCTCTTATGATAAAGCCTTCAGCTGTTTCCACCCAGGTACAGAAACTGGAGATAACCCAGACTTACATAGGTTTGAGTTTGTGATGTGTCACGTTACTGATTTGCAACACCAGACACAATTTAAAATCACTCCCAGTCCAACAAAACCACGCCGAGGCTAGATTTGAAAGTTGTCCATGTATTTCCAATGGGCAACCAGGGCTTAGAACAAATAAGTACATGATTATTTTCAAGAGAAGGATTTTTTAAACTACATTTATATGATTGTCTTTAGCAGTGATCTAGGAAAAAAAAATGAACAAGAATTGCATCACCTGTTAATTGAGTATCTGCTGAGGATAATCCTATTAGCTGGACTTTCTTCAGGAAGTTTGCTAAATATTTATTTGTTGGAACACACATTATCACAATAAAGGGGATGTGCCAAATGTATTAGCCTTGAGAGAGAGAGGCAGAGCAAGATGGTCAAATAGAAGGCTCCATCAATCATCTTCCCTACATAAACATCAACTTAATGACTCTCTACAGACACAAAGCAGTTCAAAAGAATCAAAAATCAGGTGAGCACTCACAGTACCTGGTTTTAACTTCATATTGCTGAAAGACACAATGGAAGAGGGTAGGAAAGACAGTCTTGAATCATGGACATCACCTCTCCATCATCCACTGGCAGTGACCATGTTTTACAGAGATAATCTGTGTGCTTGGGAGAGGAACAGCACAAGGATTGTGAGAACTTAGTGCTGGCCTATCACAGCAGAAAGCAGAACCAAACTGAACTCAGCTGATGTCTGCCCACAGAGAAGTATTTAAATCAGCCCTAACCAGAAGAGAACTGCCCATCTCAGTGGTCAGAAGTTGAGTTTCAGCAAGCCTCACCACCATGGGCCAACGTGCCCTGGGGCCCTAAATAAACTTGAAAGGCAGTCTAGGCCACAAGGACTACAACTCCTAGGTGAGTCCTACTGCCAAACTGGGCTAAGAGACAGTAGACTTCGGGGGCATTCAGCCTGCCGAGTTACTAGCTGGGTGGCTAAGGGAGTGATTGCACCACCCCTCCCCCAACCACAGACTGCACAGCTCATGGCTTCGCAAGAGACCCCTTCCTTTCACTTGAGAGGAGAGGGAAGCGTAAGGAGGATTTTTTCTTGTATCTTGGATACCAGCTCCACCATAACAGGATAGGGCAACAGTCAAGAGTAGTTAGACTGTCTTTCCGAGCCCTAGTTCCCAGATGACATTTCCAGACACACCTTGCATTGAAGGGAACCCAGTTTCTTAAAAGGAAGAACCCAGTCCTGACAGAACCCATCACCTGATGACTAAAGAGCACTTATGTATAATACCCAGGTAGTATACTGTGGCTCTTCAGTGAAACTCTAAGACTTGCTGACTTTAGGTGAGCCTCAGCACTTTCCCAGCTACCGTGGCTACAGGGAGAGATTCCTTCTGTTTGAGAAAAGCCGAGAGAAAAGAAAAGGGAAATTTGTCTTGCATATTAGGTACTAGCTCAGCTACAGGAGGGTAGAGCACCAAGTGACCTCTTGGGGTCCCTGATTCCAGACCCTGGCTCTTGAACAGCATTTCTGGACCTGTTCTGGTCCAGAGGGGAGCACACTGCCCTGAAGGGTGAGCTCCAGACCAGGCATCATTTGCCACAAAATGACTGAAGAGCCTTTGTGCTTTAAAGGAGCATCAGTGGTAGCCTAACAGTATTCCAAATGAGACTCTGCTAGTGGGGGCCATGGGGAGAGGCTCCTCTGCCTGTGGAAAGGGGAGAAAATAGTGGGAAGTACTGCATCTCATAGTTTGAGTGACAGTTCAGCTGAAGTATAACAGAACACCAGGTAAATTTCAAAGGTATTTGACTGTAGTCTCTGGCTCCTGGATGGCACCTCTGAACCTGCCCAGGGCCTGAGGGAACTCATCATTCTGAAGGGAAGGATGCAAGCCTGGCTGACTTTGCTGTCTGCTGATTGTAGAGCACCAGGACCTTGAGAGAACATACACAGTAGCCAGGTAGTGGTAACAGTGGGCCTTGGGTGAGACTCAGTGCTATGTTAGCTTCAGGTCTGACCCAGCACACTCCCAGTGGTGGTGGCCACAGGGGTGCTTGTATCACCCCACCCCCAGTTCCAGGTGACTCAGAACACAGAGACTTCATTTGCTTGAGTGAAAGTAAGGGAAGAGAACGAGTCTTGTTCTGGTAATCCAGAGAATTCTTCCAGATCTTGTCCCAAGACCATCACGGTAGTATCTCTACAAATCTGCAACAACCACAGCATTACTGGGCTTGGAGTGCCCTATGATGCAGATAAGACACATATCAGAACACCTAAGTCCTTTCAAATATCTGGAAAGCCTTCCCGAGTAGGACGGGTACAAACGAGCCCAGACTACCAGCACTACAATAAATAAGGAACTCTTCATGCTCAGACACAGACAAACATCCACAAGCATCAAACATGCAGGAAAACATGACCTCACCAAATAAGTAAGTCACCATGGACCAATCCTGGAGAAACAGGTATGTGTGACCTTTCAGACATAGAATTCAAAATAGCTGTTTTGAGAAAAGTCAAAGAAATTCAAAATAACACAGAGAAGGAATTCATAATTCTACAGATGAATTTAACAAATAGATTGAGATAATTTGAAAGGGTCAAGCAGAAATTCTGGAGCTGAAAAAAATGCAACTGACATACTGAGAATGCATTAGTCTTTATAAAGGAATTGATCAAGCAGAAAAAAGAAACAGTGAGCTTGAAGAAAGGCTATTTGAAAATACATAGCCAGAGGAGACAAAAAAAAAAAAGAACAAAAAATAATTAAGCATGCCTAGGAAACAGCCTCAAAGGAGAAAATCTAAGAGTTATTTGCCTTAAAGCAGAGGTAGAGAAGGAGAAAGGGGTGGAAAGTTTATTCAAAGGGATAACAACAGAAAACTTCCACAACCTAGAGAAGGATATCAATTTCCAACTACAATAAGGTTATAGAACACCGAGCAGATTTAACTCAAAGAAGACTATCTCAAGGCATTTAATAATGAAACTCTCAAAGGTCAAGGATAAACAAAGGAACCTAGAAGCAGCAAGAAAAAAGAAATGAATAACATAAAATGGAGTTCCAATATATCTGGCAGCAGACTTTTCAGTGGAAACATTACAGGCCAGGAGAGAGTGGTATGACATACTTAAACTGCTGAACACAATACACAATTACTCTAGAATAGTATATTCAGCAAAAATATCCTTCAAACATAAGGGAGGAATAAAGACCTTCCCAGACAAACAAAAGCTTAGGGATTTCATCAACACCAGACCTGTCCTACAAGAAATGCTAAAGGGATTAATTCAATCAGAAAGAATCAAATATTATGAACAAAAAAAATTACCAAAAAGTGCCAAACTCACTGGTAATTGGTAATAGTAAGTACATAGAAAAACACCAAATAGTATAACACCATAACTATGGTGTATAAACTACTCTTATCTTAAGTAAAATCACTAAGTACTGAAAAAATCAAAAACAGTAACCACAACTTTTCAAGGCATGGACAGTACAATCATATATAAAAAGAAACAACAAAAATTTTAAAAGTGAGAGAACAAAGTTAAGGTGTACACTTTTATTAGCTTTCTTTTTGCTTGTTACACAAACAGTGTTAAGCTGTAATCTGCTTAAATTAATGTGATATAAGATAGTATTTGCAAACCTCCTGGCAACCTCAAATCAAAAAAGGTACAACAGATATTTTTAAAAAGCAATAAATTAAAGCATATCACCAGAGAAAATCACCTTCACTCAAAGAAATACAAGAAGGAAGAGAAGACCACAAAACAACCAGAAAATAAATAACAAATGACAGAAGTAAATTCTTACTTATCAATATGAATATTGAATTAAAATGAACAATACTATTCAATCAAAAGACAGAGAATAGCGATATGAATACAAAAACAAGATCCAATGACCTGTTGCCCACAAGAAATATACTTCACCTATGAAGACACACATAGGCTGAAAATAAAGAGATGGAAAAAGGTATTCCTTATCAATGGAAACCAAAAAAAAGCAGGAGTAGCTATACCTCTATCAGACAAAGTAGATTTCAAGACAAAAACTATAAGCAGAGACAAAGCAGGTCAGTATATAATGATAAAGGGGCCAATTCAACTAGAGGCTCTAAGAATTTTAAATATATATGAACTGAACACTATAGCATATATATATATATATATACAAAAAAAAATAGTATTAAAGCTAAAGAGATATAAGATATAAGATATTTTAAAAATTGGAGATTTCAGCATCTGACTTTCAGCATTGTACAGATATTCCAGAGAGACAATCAAAAAGGAAACATTTGATGTAATCTTCATTACAGGTCAAATGGACCTAATAGATATTTACAGAAGATTTTATCCAGTGACTGCAGAATACACATTCCTTTCCTCAGCACATGGATCATTCTCAAGGATAGATCATGTATTAGGACACAAAACAAATCTTTAAAAATTTAAAACATTGAAATAATACCAAGTATCTTCTCTGACCACAATGGAATAAAATTAGAAATAACAAACAAGAGAAATTTTGGAAACTATGGAAATACATGGAAATTAATATGTTCCTGAATGACAAGTGGGTCAATGAAGAAATTAAAAAGAAAATTGAAAATTTTCTTGAAGCAAATTATGATGAAAATACCACATACCAATATCAATGGGATACAGCAAAAGCAGTACTAAGAAGAAAATGTACAGCTATGTGACTACATTTAAAAAATAATTAAAATAATAACCTGAGAATGTATTTTAAAGACTGAGTGAAGCAAGAGCAAACCAAACCCAAAATTAGTAGAAGAAAACAAGTAATAATAATTCAGAGCAGAAATAAATAAATTTGAAGTGAAGAAAGCAATACAAAAGATCAATGAAAAAAAAGTTGGTTTTTTGAAAAGATAAAATTGACAAACATTTAGCTAGGCTAAGAAAAGAAGAGAGAAGACTCTAGTAAATAAAATCAGAGATTAGAAAGAAGACCTTGTAATTGATACTCTGCAGAAGTTCAAAGGATCATTAGTGGCTACTATGAGCAACTATATGCCAATAAATTGGAAAATTGAAAAGAAATAGATACATTCCCAGAATCATAAAACCTACCAGGACTGAACCATGAAAAACTAGAAAATCTGAACAGACCAGTAACAAGTAATGAGATTGAAGCCATAATAAGAAAGCTCCCAGTAAAGAAAAGCTTGGAACGCAATGGCTCCACTGTTGAAATCTAACAAACATTTAAAGAACTAATACCAATACTATTCAAGCTATTCCAAAAATTAGAATAGGAGAAAATGCTTCCAAACTCATTTCACAAATCCAGTACTATCCTGATAATAAAACCAGACAAATACACATCAGAAAAAAACCCACAAAAACTACAGACCAATAAATATTGATGCAAAAATTCTCAACAAAACACTAGCAAACTGAATTCAATAACACATTAAAAAGATAATCGATGGACCGGCGCACAAGATGGCCAAATACAAACAGCTCCAGCCTCCAGCTCCCAGTGAGTGACACAGAAGATGGGTGATTTCTGCATTTTCAACTGAGGTACCGGGTTCATCTCACTGAGGAGTGCCAGACAATTGGTGCAGCCTGACCAGTAGGAGCTGAAACAGGGCGAGGCATCACCTCACCTGGGATGTGCAAGGGGGAAGGGAATCCCTTTTCCTAGCCAAGGGAAACTGAGACCCACAACACCTGGAAAATCGGGTAACTCCCACCCTAATACTGTGCTTTACCAAGGGTCTTAGCAAATGGCACGCCAGTAGATTGTATCCCACACCTGGCCTGGAGGGTCCCACGCCCACAGAGCCTCCCTCATTGCTAGCACAGCAGTCTGAGATCTAACTGCAAGGTGGCAGCGAGGCTGGGGGAGGGGTGCCCGCCATTGCTGAGGCTTAAGTGGGTAAACAAAGCCACCAGGAAGCTCCAATTGGGTGAAGCCCACCACAGCTCAAGGAGGCCGGCCTACCTCTGTAGACTCCTCCTCTGGGAACAGGGCATAGCTAAACAAAAAGCAGAGAAACCTCGGCAGAGGTAAATGCCCCTGTCTGATAGCTTTGAAGAGAGCAGTGGATCTCCCAGCACAGAGGTTGAGATCCAAGAATGAACAGACTGCATGCTCAAGTGGGTCCCTGACCCCTGAGTAGCCTAACTGGGAGACATCCCCCACTAGGTGCAGACCAACACCTCACAACTCACACGGCAGGGTACACCCCTGAGACGAAGCTTCCAGAGCAAGAATCAGACAGCAACACTCGCTGTGCAGCAATATTCTATCTTCTGCATCTTCCACTGCTGATACCCTGCCAAACAGGGTCTGGAGTGGACCTCAAGCAAGCTCCAACAGACCTACAGCTGAAAGTTCTGACTATTAGAAGGAAAACTAACAAACAGAAAGGACACTCACACCAAAATCCCATTAGTACGTCACCATCATCAAAGACAAAAGGCAGATAAAACCACAAAGATGGGGAAAAAGCAGTGCAGAAAAGCTGGAAATACAAAAAATCAGAGAGCATCTCCCCCTCCAAAGGAATGCAGTTCATTACCAGCAATGAAACAAAGCTGCACAGAGAATGACTTTGACGAGTTGAGAGAAGAAAGCTTCAGTCGATCAAACTTCTCAGAGCTAAAGGAGGAACTATGTAACCAGTGCAAAGAAACTAAAAACACTGAAAAAGAATGGATGAATGGATAATTAGAATAATCAATGCAGAGAAGACCTTAAAAGAACTGATAAGAGATGAAAACCATAACACGAGAAATATGTGACAAATGCACAAGCATCAGTAACCAACTCGATCAACTAGAAGAAAGAGTATCAGCAATTGAAGATCAAATGAATGAAATGAAGCAAGAAGAGAAATATGGAGGAAAAAAAGTAAAAAGAAATGAACAAAGCCTCCAAGAAATATAGGATTATGTGAAAAGACCAAATCCACGTCTGATTGGAGTGCTTGAAAGTGACGGGGAAAATGGAACCAAGTTGGAAAACACTCTTCAGGATATCATCCAGGAGAACTTCCCCAACCTAGTAAGGCAGGCCAACATCCAAATTCAGGAAATACAGAGAACAAAACAAAGACTTTCCTTGAGAAGAGCAACTCCAAGGCACATAATTGTCAGATTCACCAAAGTTGAAATGAAAGAAAAAATGTTAAGGGCAGTCAGAGAGAAAGGTCGGGTTACCCACAAAGGGAAACCCATCAGAATAACAGCAGATCTCTCGGAAGAAACTCTCCAAGCCAGAAGAGAGTGGGGGCCAATATTCAATATTTTTAAAAGAATTTTCAACCCAGAATTTCACATCCAGCCAAACTGAGTTTCATAAGTGAAGGAGAAATAAAATCCTTTACAGATGAGCAAATGCTTAGAGATTTTCTCACCACCAGGCCTACCCTACAAGAGATCCTGAAGGAAGCACTAAACATGGAAAGGAACAACAGGCATCAGCATTGCAAAAATATGTCAAAATGTAAAGTCCATCGATGCTAGAAAGAAACTGCATCAACTAGCGAGTGAAATAATCAGCTAATATCATAATGACAGGATCAAGTTCACACATAACAATATTAACCTTAAATGTAAATGGACTAAATGGTCCAATTAAAAGGCACAGACTGGCAAATTGGATAAAGAGTCAAAACCCAGTAGTTTGCTGTATTCAGGAGACCCATCTCACATGCAGAGACACATATTGGCTCAAAATAAAGGGATGGAGGAAGATCTACCAAGCAAATGGAAAACAAAACAAAAGCAGAGGTTGCAATCCTAGTCTTTGATAAAACAGATTTTAAACCATCAAAGATCAAAAGAGACAAAGAAGGCCATTACATAGTGGTAAAGGGATCAATTCATCAGGAAGAGCTAACTATCCCAAATATATATGTACCCAATACAGGAGCACCCAGATTCATAAAGCAAGTCCTTAGAGACTTACAAAGAGACTTAGACTCCCATACAATAATAATGGGAGACTTTAACACCCCACTGTCAACATTAGACAGATCAATGAGACAGAAAGTTAACAAGGGTATCCAGGAATTGAACTCATCTCTGCACCAAGCGGACCTAATAGACATCTACAGAACTCTCCACCCCAAATCAACAGAATATACATTCTTCTCAGCACCACATCACACTTATTCCAAAATAGACCACATAGCTGGAAGTAAAGCACTCCTCAGCAAATGCACAAGAACAAAAATTGTAGCAAACTGTCTCTGAGGCCACAGTGCAATTAAACTAGAACTCAAAAGTAAGAAACTCAATCAAAACCGCTCAACTACATGGAAACTGAACAACTTGCTCCTGAATGATTACTAGGTACATAATGAAATGAAGGCAGAAATAAAGATGTTCTTTGAAACCAATGAGAACAAAGATACAACATACCAGAATCTCTGGGACACATTTAAAGCAATGTGTAGAGGGAAATTGATAGCACTAAATGCCCACAAGAGAAAGCAAGAAAGATCTAAAATTGACACTCTAACATCACAATTAAAAGAACTAGAGAAGCAAGAACAATCACATTCAAAAGCTAGCAGAGGCAAGAAATAACTAAGATCAGAGAAGAACTGAAAGAGATAGAGACACAAAAAACCCTCCAACAAATCAATGAATCCAGGAGCTGGTTTTTTGAAAACATCAACAAAATTCATAGACCACTAGCAAGACTAATAAAGAAGAAAAGAGAGAAGAATCAAATAGACGCAAAAAAAAAATGATAAAGGGGATATCACCACTGACCCCACAGAAATACAAACTACCATCAGAGAATACTATAAACACCTCTACGCAAATAAACTAGAAAACCTAGAAGAAATGGATAATTTCCTGGACACTTACACTCTCCCAACACTAAACCAGGAAGTTGAATCCCTGAATAGACCAATAGTAGGCTCTGAAATTGAGGCAATAATTAATAGCCTACCAACCAAAAAAAGTCCAGGACCAGATGGATTCACAGCCGAATTCTTCCAGAGGTACAAGGAGCAGTTGGTACCATTCCTTCTGAAAATATTCCAATCAATAGAAAAAGAGGGAATCCTCCCTAACTCATTTTATGAGGCCAACATCATCCTGATACCAAAGCCTGACAGAGATACAACAAAAAAAGAGAATTTTAGACCAATATCCCTGATGAACATCGATGCAAAAATCTTCAATAAAATACCGGCAAACCAAATCCAGCAGCACATCAAAAAGCTTATCCGCCATGATCAAGTGGGCTTCATCCCTGGGATGCAAGGCTGGTTCAACATTCGCAAATCAATAAATGTAATCCAGCATATAAGCAGAACCAAAGACAAAAACCACATGATTATTGCAATAGATGCAGAAAAGGCCTTTGACAAAATTCAACAGCCCTTCATGATAAAAACTCTCAATAAATTCGGTATTGATGGAATATATCTTAAAATAATAAGAGCTATTTATGACAAACCCACAGCTAATATCACACTGAATGGGCAAAAACTGGAAAAATTCCCTTTGAAAACTGGCACAAGACAGGGATGCCCTCTCTCACCACTCCTATTCAACATAGTGTTGGAAGTTCTGGCTAGGGCAATCAGGCAAGAGAAAGAAATAAAGGGTATTCAGTTAGGGAAAGAAGAAGTCAAATTGTCCCTGTTTGCAGATGACATGATTGTATATTTAGAAAACCCCATCATCTCAGCCCAAAATCTCCTTAAGCTGATAAGCAACTTCAGCAAAGTCTCAGTATACAAAATTAATGTGCAAAAATTACAAGGATTCAGACAAACAGAGAGCCAAATCATGAATGAACTCCCATTCCAAATAACTTCAAAGAGAATAAAATACCTAGGAATCCAACTTACAAGGGATGTAAAAGGACCTCTTCAAGGAGAACTACAAACCACTGCACAGTGGAATAAAAGAGGACACAAACAAATGGAAGAATATACTATGCTCATGGATAGGAAGAATCAATATCATGAAAATGGCCACACTGCCCAAGGTAATTTATAGATTCAATGCCATCCCCATCAAGCTACCACTGACTTTCTTCACAGAATTGGAAAAAACTGCTTTAAAGTTCATATGGAATAGTGTCGCAATAAATATATGTGTGCATGTGTCTTTATAGCAGCATGATTTATAATCCTTTGGGTATAAACCCAGTAATGGGATGGCTGGGTCATATGGTATTTCTAGTTCTAGATCCCTGAGGAATCGCCATACTGTTTTCCACAGTGATTGAACTAGTTTACAATCCCACCAACAGTGTAAAAGTGTTCCTATTCACAATAGCAAAGACTCAGAATCAACCCAAATGTCCATCAGTGACAGACTGGATTAAGAAAATGTGGCACATATACACCATGGAATACTATGCAGCCATAAAAAGGGATGAGTTTGTGTCCTTTGTAGGGACATGGATGCAGCTGGAAACCATCATCCTCAGCAAACTTTCGCAAGAACAGAAAACGAAACACTGCATGTTCTCACTCATAGGTGGGAATTGAACATTGAGATCACTTGGACTCGGGAAGGGGAACATCACACACTGGTGCCTATTATGGGGAGGGGGGAGAGGGGAGGGATGGCATTGGGAGTTATACCTGATGTAAATGACGAGTTGATGGGTGCTGACGAGTTGATGGGTGCAGTACACCAACATGGCACAAGTATACATATGTAACAAATCTGCACGTTGTGCACATGTACCCTAGAACTTAAAGTATAATACAAAAATTAACTTTCATAAGTACAACATTTAAAAAGCTGAGAATATGTAATTCCAAAAGTTTAATACACCTTATTAATCAAGTAATTATAAATAAATATGAATTATATGAAAAAATATATAATTCATCATTACCAAGTAAGATTTATAACAGGGATGCAAGGATGGTTTGACATACACAAATCAATTAACATTATACATTATATCAACAGAATGAAAGGCAAAGCCATATGATAATTTCAATTGATAGTAACAATGTATTTGATAAAATTCAACATCCTTTCATAATAAAAGTCCTCAAAAAAAAAAACCTAAATATGGATGGAATATACCACAACATAATAAAAGACTTATATGACAGACACATAATTAATACCACACTGAATGGAAAAAACTGAAAGCCTTTCCTATAAGATCAGAAACAACAAGGATGCCCACTTCCACCACTGTTATTTAACATAGTATTGGAAGTCCTAGCTAGGGCTATCAGAGAAGAGAAAGAAATAAAGGTTACCCAAATTGGAAAGGAAGATGTCAAATTATCCTTGTTTGCACATGATATGATCTTATATTTGGTGAAACCTAAAGGATTTACCAAAAAACAACAACAACAACAAAAACAAACCTGTTAAAACATTTAAAACTGCAGTAAAGTTGCAGGATACAAAGTCAACATACAAAACTCAGGTGCATTTTTATATGCCAAAAGTCAACCATCTGAAAGAGAAATTAAGAAAATAATTCTATTTAGGATAGCTATAAATTATTTAAATTCCTGGAAATTAACCAAAGAAGTGAAAGTTCTCCACAATGAAAACTGTAAAACATTGATATAAGAAATTGAAGAAGACACATAAAAATAGAAAAGTAGTCCATGTTCATGAATTAGAAAAATCAATATTGTTAAAATGTCCATACAACATAAAACAATCTACAGATTTAATACAATCCCTATCAAAATACCAGTTACATTCTTCACAAAAATAGAAAACTCTAAAATTTATGTGGAATGACAAAAGACCCAAAATAGCTAAAGCTGTCCTATGCAAAAACAACAAAAATGGAAGAATTACATTTGCTGACTCCAAATTATGCTACAGAGCTATAGTAACCAAAACACCATGGTACCAGCATAAAAACAGGCACATAGATCATCGGAACAGAATAGATAACCTAGAGATAAATCCATACATCTACAGTGAACTTATTTTTGACAAAGGCTCCAAAAACACATATTGGGGAAAGGACAATTTCTTCAATAAACAATGCTGGGAAAACTGGATATCCATATGCAGAAGAATGAAACTAGAACCCTATCTCTCACCATATAGAAAGTCAAATCAAAATATATTAAAAAGGCCTCAAGTTATGAAACTTCTCAAAGAAAATATTGGTGAAACTCTCTAGGACATTGGAGTGGGCAAAGATTTCTTGAGTAATACCCCACAAGCAAAGGTAACCAAAGCAAAAATGGACAAATGAAATAACATCAAATTAAAAAGCTTCAGCACAGCAAAAGAAACAACAAAATAGACAGAACCCACAAAATGGGAAAAAGTGTTTGCAAACTATGCATCTGACAAGGGATGAATAAGCAGAATTTATAAGGTACTCAAACAACTCAATAGTAAAAAATCAAATAGTTTGATTTTAAAATGGGCAAAAATTCTGAATAGACATTTCTCAACAGAAGAGGTACAAATGGCAAATAGGTATAGGAGAAGGTGCTCAACATCACTGATCATCAAAGAAATGCAAATCAAAACTATGATGAGATACCATCTCACTCCAGTTAAAATGGCTCTTATCAAAAAGTCAGGCAATAACAAATGCTGGTGAGGATGCAGAAAATAAGGAAACCCCTGTACACTGCTTTGGGGAATGTAAATTAGTACAACCACTGTGAAGAACAGTTTAGAGATTCCTCAAAAACAAAAAATAGAGCTACCATATGATGCAGCAATCCCAGTGCTAGGCATATACCCCAAAGAAAGGAAATCAGTACACCAAAGAGATAGCTGCACTCCCATGTGTATTGTAGCACTATTCACAATAGCCAAGATTTGAAAACAACCTACATGTGCATCATCAACAGATGAATGAATTTTAAAAATGTGCTACATATACACAACGGAGTACTATTCAACCACAGAAAAAGAATGAGATCTTATCATTTGCAACAATGTGGATGGAACTAGAGGTCATTATTTTAAGTGAAATAAGCCAGGCACATAAAGACAATCATCTCATGTTCTCGCATATTTGTGGGAGCTAAATAGTAAAACAATTGAACTCCTGGAGATAACGAGTAGAAAGATTGCAACCAGAAGCTGGGAAATGTAAAAGGTAAGAGGGGTGGGAGCTGCGGGAAGGATTAATAAGTACAAAAAAGTAGTGAGAAAGAATGAGACCTAGTGTTTGCTAGCACAACAGGGTGACTATAGTCAAAAATAATTTAATTATACATTTTAGAATAAATAATACTATTGGATTGCTTATAACACAAAGGATAAATACTTGAGGTGATGAATATCCCATTTTACATAATGTGATTATTAAGCATTGCATGCCTCTATCAAAATGTCTCATGTAACCCATAAATGTATATACCTACTATGTACCCACAAAAACTAAAACTAAAAGTAAAAATTTAACAATTATTATCCCTATTTTCTTCCATACTCATCCACCTAGAATTGCACTGGTATGGCACAATGGTACTGGTATGGTATAGAATTGCACTTGTATGGCACATACATGAATTCAGTTCTTGTATACAGTTTCTGTACTACTATTATATGCTTAAAAGTTATTGCATGCTTACAATATGCTGGGCACTCTTCAAAGAAAATTACTTGTGTATTATCTAATGTAATTACTATAACCACCCTATTTGGGTATTCCTTTTATTACCCTCATTTTACAGAATAGGAAACTGAAAACAGCAAGGTTAAATAATTTGCTCTGGGCTTACTGTTAGTGTATATCAGAGCTGCGATTCAAACAGAGGCAGCATGACTAGGCATGAGTGTGCCTAACCACTCTGTTCTCCCACTTTCTACCTGGTGCAGATCAGAATCACAGTGATCTGCACATGCAGTACCACTCCTTCTGCTTTCATTTAAGAGAAACAGCAAAATGGATTGAATCAAAGTAATCATTTGTTTAGGGGTACATCTGTATTCCTGATGGAGCAACAATTAATCCTGCATTAACCTCATGGTAAAAACATCAATTGTTGTTGATTTCTCTTATGACCAAAAAAAAAAAAAAGACATTTCTAATTATATCCTGTACTCATTATTATGTTTCCCACATTTAAAAAAGTCTTGAATTTCTAGTAGGAAAGTTAATATCCAAGGACTCTAACCTGCAGTCTACAGACAAAAACATAACAAGGGCCACCAAATAATATGGACATATTAAATTTGAATCAAGAATAGCATAATGGCACATTTTTGGCTTTCATAACCAAGCTAAATCAAAATATGATTAAAAACAAAATAATACAATAGAACATGACAATTTCTGGCAATATAAGCCATCAAAAGGAATAGTGAGTAAAGCTAATTATTTGCACATAAAGCAGTGCATTAACTGACAACTCAAGTGTCTATCAAAGCTGTTCAGGCACAGCTGGGTGCTGTAAGCCATCTGCACTGAATAAGCCTTCCAATTAAAATATTTCTAGCCATTGGGAAATCACAGGTCTTTCTCAGTACTGGGCACTGGTTCCAGTGGGCTGCTCACTGCTTACCCCACAGTTTTCTTTCAGACTCTTCCTGAGGTTAATAAAAGGCAGCTACTTTTCATTAAAACCTGCTTCTAGGCCACGTGCGGTGGCTCACACCCGTAATCCCAACACTTTGGGAGGCCAAGGCGGGCAGATCACCTGAGGTCAGGAGTTTGAGACCAGCTTAGCCAATATGGTGAAACCCCATCTCTACAAAAATACAAAAATTAGCCATGTGTAGTGGCTCAGACCTGTAATCCCAGCTACTTGGGAGGCTGAGGCAGGAGAATTGCTTGAACTCGGGAGATGGAGGTTGCAGTGAGCCAAGATCGTGCCATTGCACTCTAGCATGGGTGACTGAGTGAGAGTCTGTCAAAAAACAAAACAAAAAAAACCCTGCTTCTATTATCTAATATCTAAAATATTCTTCATTTCCCCCTAATACCTCAAATGCTTCACATAGTGGGGAGAAAGGACCCATGGCAACTGATAAAATAGTCCTGAACATGAGATGTCTATTTGAAGAAGCACAGAAGTAGAAAGAAAGTAGAGAGCAGTCTAGATAAACTTTGAAAGCAATCTGAGACAGTGAAGACTTCTGGACATGGAAAAAGCATTTATTGGACACAGGCCCACTAAGTGTCAGATGCTATTGCCTTTGGTTAGAAGTAACCATCATTCCCAGCAAACTAACACATGAACAGAAAACCAAACACCGCATGTTCTCAATCATAAGTGGGAGTTGAACAATAAGAACACATGAATATAAAAAGCGGAATATCACACACCAGAGCCTGTCAGTGGGAGAGGGGTTAGGGGAGGGATAGCATTAGGAGAAATATCTAATGTAGATGATGGGTTAATGGGTGCAGCAAACCACCATGGCACATGTATACCTGTGTAACAAACCTGCATGTTCTGCACATGTACTGCAGAACTTAAAGTATAATAATAATAATAAAGTAGGCACCTGGAAATCAACTAATCACACCCATTTACTCAATCTGCCACTAGGTTCAGTGCAGAAGCTAAACTGATTTGTCCATTCTATTCTACTGTGTAGGCTCTGGAGTAGAGCTGCCTGGACTTGAATTCCAGCTCTGCTTGCTACTTAGGAGACATTTCACTTTGAACTATTTGTGTAATCACTCAGCCTATTTCTCACCTATAAATTAAGGATAATAAAACTACCTACTTCATAGATTATTATAAAGGTTGAGATTCAAAATGTATGTTATGCACCAGTATATGATAATCATCCAATAATTGTTAGCTGGGCTATTAGATGACAAAAAACCTCCATCTTATGTCTTAGGTGATCAATGTGTAAAGGTCTTAATCTTCAATATGCACAGTAATTTAAAGCAGTTTTTTTATACTGTTTTTGAAGCCCAAATAGGTCTAGAAATAACAAAATGAATTCTGCATTCTTGCATTACCCTTTACTGAGTCTAGTCACTGTATAAAGATCAAGGGAACTTCAGTTGCCTAAATGAGCTAATCTTTTCTAAAAATATAAAGAAAGGAAAACAAAGCAACTAGAGGCCACATTGTGCACTTATTTACCAGAGTAGACAGAACACTAAGTTTATGGTGATTAATAAATGCCTTGACTAATTCTAAGAAAAATATAGAGACAATTAAAATAAGTCCTGGGGAGCCCAACTCTTGCTCTCATATGCCTGATTACTACCCTTCTCTCTATAGTATTAGGCATTAGTAGCCAAACCAAAGATTTTTTATTATTGCACTAGATGTACAGTTCCATTCAGTCTGTATTTTTATTACAGGTAAAGATGGAATAATTACCATCCATTGATATGACCATAGACCAGAACAAACTAAAAAGAAGAAGAAAAATAAAAGATTGTACAGTTGCTGTCTGGTGTCAACAATAGTCATTGGAGAATATACTATTTTGTGGCCTGGTATTTTTCTTTTTTTCTGGGACACATTGATTTTTTTAAAATTTTTTTATTATTATTATATAAAGTAATGAAAACTACAAACGCCCAAACAGGGACTTGAACCCTGGATCCTCAGATTAAAAGTCTGATGCTCTACCAACTGAGCTATCCAGGCACTCCTGGCCTGGTATTTAATAGCTACATGGACAATAATGAAATAAAGTCTATTTATTGCTATTTCTCATTTTTGGGTCATATAATAGCATGATCTAGGATCAATAGGGACCTTAGATTAATCTATGACTCTGTGAGAATTCACCAAAATCAATCTACTGACTCACAAAAAACAAAGCACCAAGAATATATATTTACAAACCTCTTCTAAAGAGTGAAAACTGCCTTGTTGTTTAGAAAAAGTTATGGACCATTGATATATATAAAAATGACAGTAAAATAAAATATAAACTAGGCCCACAATAATCTGGAAAAGAAAAGATGGAAAGAGAGAAGAGGACACCACTGTGTAACAAGACAGAAACATGGACTCATCATAATTCCTCTTAGGATAAGACCTTATGTATTCAGAAGAAATGCCTTGCTAAGTCATTGGATACTGAGAGTAAGAATCCAGCAGAATGTCAACTAACCAAAAACCATTTATTAATTTGCAAAGGGAAGTGAGTGAAACCACAGGATATGAGAGAGGCAGAGAGTCTCCCACTGTGATTCACCTTTCCACTATGGATTTATCAACTCAAGCCATAGGAGAACACCTTGTTTCTCCAAAGCCTTAGAGTTACCTTAGGGGAGAGGCAGAAATACAGTGAGAGTGAAACATACTGGGAAAAGATACAGGCATTTTCACAGGCCAGGGATGAAGAAGAGAATGACATTTTCCATCCAGGCTCATACAAAGTAAGTCATTGTATGGGAACACACCCCTCAGCCAGAATTGAGAGGCAAGTATGGAGCATACTGGATTGGGCTGGAATTGGGTCCTCTCTCATCACAGGATGGGAGTGGGAAGAGAGCTGCTGGAGCCATGGTTTCTCTTGGGTGGTGAGATTTGCAGCCAGGTCTAGCTTTGCAACCTGGGACCAGTTTACATGTGTCATTGTTGAATGGCCCAGCCTGCTACTTTGGTAAGTCAGGGGAGTGAGCTGAACTGGCTCTGAGGAGCAATAGGGTGGCAGATATCACTCTTGCTCACCTGGATTGGGACTTTGAGCCACACCTTCCTTCCCTTGCAAAGAATTTGGTTCAGTGGTGCTTCCTTTGTTCCATGCCTAGACATATTTCCAGTCATTCAACACACCTACTCACCTGGATTAGAAGCCTGAGCTACCCCTTCCTTTTCACAGAGAACTTGGTGCAGTGATGCACTCTCCACTTCATATCCAGAAATATTTTTAGGGATTTGGAGCACCCATGCATCTAGATTAGGAGGATAGGCTACCCCTCCCTTCCTGTGCAGAGAATTGTGGAAATAGAAGTTTCTCCACTCCATGCTCAGACACATCACTGGGTACTTGGTGCCTTACCGCTAAAACTTCCACTGGAGCTGAGGCTTGCACTTTCCATTAGGGAATCTGTGGGCAGGCCTATTCCACCTGGCCCTCCCCGCTTGTTCCCCAAATCCTGAGATGAGTAGAGAGCTGATAGTGCATTCTGAATATCACCCCATTGGTTAAGGCAACAGAGAGCTGCTCCTGGTAAATAAAGATCAAGCATATACCCATCTGAGTCTGCTGAAACAGACTTACCTGTAAACATCACCTACTTGCCTGAGGATTGATCTGCAAAAGCCCATAGAAAATATGCTGACACAAGTGAACAGCACTGGGGAAATGATATAAGCTTCCTGAGATTTCAAATGTTTACCCCTTCTCACAAGAGACAGTAAGCCTGCTTACATTCCCAGTGCAACACTATTACAACTAGCATTTGAGAAAGATAAAATACAGAAGGCACATATAACCAAGGAATTTATAAAAAATCTTTGCCACTGAAAACAGCTAGAACTAAAGCCAAAGGACCCTATACAACATACACTTTTCCCTCCCCAAGGAGGGATAGGAAATTCCGTCTAAACAACAGTCATTTAAAAAAAAAGAAGAAGAAAAGATAGCATACCCAGATGAGAAGAAATCACATAAACAATTCTGGAAAAACAGAGTATTACAACACACCCAAAGGATCACACTAACTCTCTAGAAATGGATCTTAACCAAAATGAAATCTTTGAACTATCAGATAAAGAATTCAAAATATTAATTTTAAAGAAGTTCAGTGATATCCAAGAGAAAGCTGAAAATATCATAAATATATCAGAAAAACTATTAGAAAATGAACAAAGAGATGGCTATTATTTGAAAACAGCAAAACTAAACAGAACTTCTGAAAATAAAAAAAAAAATTAATTAATTACAAAATACATTTGAGAACTTTCACAATATGCTAGACCAAGCAGAAGACAGAATTTGAGACCTGAAAGACAGGTCCTTCAAATTATCTGAGTCAGAAAAAAAAGAAAAAAGAATTTTTAAAAACAAACAAAGCCTTTGAGAAATGCAGTATTACATAACACATCCAAGCCTACAAGTTGTACATATTCCAGAGAGAGAAAAAGAAAAAGGAAGAAGTATGGAAAACCTATTTGAGAGAATAATTCAGAAAAACTTCCCTACTCTTGCTAGAGATTTGGACATTTAAATACAAGAAGCTCAGAGAACTCCTGAAAGACACATTGCAAGAAACCTCACCATGGCATATAATTATCAGACTATTCAAAGTCAACATGAAGGAAAAATTCTAAAAGCAGAGAGAGAAGCATCTAATAACCCAAAAAGGAAATGTTATCAGACTAATAGCAGACTTCTTAGAAAAAAAACTTGTAAGCCAGAAGAGATTGAGGTCCTGTTTTTAGTTTTCTTAAATTAAAAAAAAAAAAAAAAAATGCCAGCCAAGAATGTTGTATCCTGCTAAATTAAGCTTCATAAGTGAAGAGAAAATTGTGTCTTTCACAGACAAGGAAATAAAAGGGAATGTGTCACCACTAGACTAGTTCTACAAAAACTGCTCAATGGAGAGCTAAACATGAAATCAAAAAGGCAATATTCATCATCATAAAAATACATGAAAATATAAAACTTACAAGTCTTATAAAGTAATTACATAATCAAGACTGTAATGCAGCTAGGTCATAATTAGCATTATGACAAGAAATAAACCAACATATCAATACTAACCTTGAACATAAATGAACTAACTGCCCCACTTAAAAGATATAGACTGAAGGAATGGATTAAAAAACAAAATCCAAGATTTATACAAGAAACCCACCCAAGTGTTAAAAACAAAGTTAAAAGGTGGAAAAAGATTTTTCCACTCAAATGAAAATCAAAATCAAGTGGGAATAGTTATACTTACATCAGATGAAACATACTTTAAGTCAACCACGTTTAAAATTTCTAAATATATATGTACCCAACACTGGAGCACTCAGATTCATAAAACAAATATGATTCGACCTAAGAAAAAAGTTAGACAACAAAGCAATACACCACACTGACAGCATGAGACAGATCATCAAAGCAGGAAATCAACAAAAAAATTCTGAATTTAAATTAAACTCTAAACCAAATGGCCCCAACAGACATTAACAGAACATTTATTCAACAATGGCAGAGCATACACTCTCTTCTCTTCTACACATAGAATATTCTCAAAAAAAGACCATATGCTAGGCCACCAAGCAAGTCTCAATAAATTTTTTAAAAATCAAACTCATATCAAGTGCCTTCTCAGACCACAGTGCGATACAACTAGACATCAATACCAAGAGGAACCCTTAAACCTATACAAATAAATGGAAATTAAACAACCTGCTCCTGAATGATCATTGGGTCAATAATGAAATAAAAGCTTAAATTTAAAAAAATTTGGAAACAAATGAAAATAGAGACACTAAATACAAAAACTTCTGTGATACAACAAAAGCAATGCTAAACGGAAGTTTACAGCATTAAAAGTGTACATCAAAAATATACAAAGATTATAAATTAACAACCTTATGTTGCTCCTCAAGGAACAAGAAAAACAACAAACCACACCCAAGGCCACCAGAAGAAAAGAAATAGCAAAGATCAGAACAGAAATAAAAGAAATTGAGACCAAAGAAACAATAAAAGGATCAATGAAGTAAAAAGTTGGTTTCTGAAAAGATAAAAAAAAAATTGATAGACCACTAGCTAGATTAAACAACAAAAAAAGAAAAGATTCAAATAAGCACGATCAGAAATAAAAAGTGTGACATTACAACTGATATCACAGAAATACAAAAGATCACCAGCAAGTCCTATAAGGATCTCCATGCACATAAATTAGAAAACTCACAGAAAATAAATTCTTGTAAATATACACATCCCAAGACCAAAAAAGAAAGAAATAGAAATCTTGAACAGAACAATGGTGACTAGTAAGATTGAATCAGTAATAAAAAAAAGTCTATCTCCAAAGAAAGTTCAAATCCAGACAGATTGACAGTGAAATTCTACCAGATGTACAAGGAAGGACTGATACCAATTCTATTGAGACTGTTCCAAAAATAAAGGAATCTAATTCTTCCTAACTTGTTCTATGAAGCCAGCATCACCCTGATACCAAAGACCAGCAGTGAAACAACAAAAAAGAATACTACAGGCCAATATCACTGAGGAATATAAATGCAAGAATCCTCAACAAAATACTAGCAAAAAAAATCAGCAGCATATCAAAAAGATATACCACAATCAAGTGGGTTTTATCCAAGGCATGCAGGGATGGTTCAACATATGCAAATTGATAAATGTAACTCACCTCATAATTTAAAAAAATGATCATTTCAATAGATGCAGAAAAGTCTTGTGATAAACTTCATTATTCCTTTATGATTAAAACATGCAACAAATTAGACATAGAAGGAACATTTTTAAAAACAAGAATAGCCATATATGACAAACTCATAGCCAATATCATACTAAACAGGGAAAAGTAGAAAGCATTACCGTAGGAACTGAAACAAAACAAGAATGCTCATTCTCACCACTTCTATTCAACATAGTATTAAAAGTGCTAACTAAAGCAATCAGGCAATAGAAAGAAAAAAAAGGCATTGAAATTGGAAACGAGAAAGTTAAATTTTCTCTGTTCATAGATGATATAATCATATACCTAGAAAACTCCACTGATTTTTCCAAAAGACTCCTAGATTTGATAAATAATTTTGGTGAAATTTCAAGAAACAAAATCAACATGAGAAAATCAGAAGTAGTATTTTCATACAGCAATAAAAATCAAAATGAGAACCAAATCAACAACTCAGTCTCACTTCTAATGGTTATAAAAAAACTAGGAATACATGTAACCAAGGTGGTGAAAGATCTCCACGAGAAGTACTACAAAATACTGATGAAAGCAATCATAGATGACACAAACACATGGAAAAAACAGTCCCATGCAATAGATCAAAAGAACCAATATTTTTAAAATAAGGGTACTACACAAACCAATCTATAAATTCAATGCAATTATCAAATTACCAATGGCATTTTTCACAGAATTAGAAAAAACAGTGATAGAATTTATATAAAACCAAGTATGTATGTGAATAACCAAAGCAATTCTAAGCAAAAAGAACAAAACTGGAGCCATCACTTATCTGAATTCAAATTATACTACAAGCCTGTAATAGCCAAAGCAGCATGGCATTGGTATAAATATGTACATAAAAACCAATGGGACAGATTAAATGACCCAGAAACAAAGCCATGTACTTACAACCAATTTATCTGTGACAAAATTGACAACAATATAAACTGGAAAAACGACAACCTATTCAATAAATGGTTCTGGGAAAATTGGATTGTCATATGCAGAAGAATAAAACTAGACCCCTGTCTCTTACCATATGCAAAAACTAATGCAAGATGAATTAGAAATTCAAATGTAAGACCTCAAAACTATAAAATCCTAGAAGAAAACCTTGAAAAAATGTTTCTGGATTTTGGCCAAGGCAAAAAAAAAAAAAAAATCATATTTAACCATTCAAAAGGAAATGAAACAAACAAACAAAAAAAATCCCAAATGGGATGTAGTTAAACTAAAAAGCTTCTGAACAGTAAAAGAAATAATCAACAGAGTAAAGACAACCTACGGAATGGGAAAAATATCTGCAAACAATGCATCTGACAAAAAACTAATATGTAGAGTCTACAAGGAACTCAATAAGAAAAAACATATAACCTCATTAAAAAGTGGGTAAAATACATGAACAAACGTTTTTCAAAAAAAGACAAAAGCAGCCAAAAAACATATGAAAACAATGCTCAATACCATGAATTATCATAGAAATGCAAAATAAAACCACAGTGAGATACTATCTTATACCAGTCATAATTACTATTATTAAAATGTCTAAAAATAACAGATGTTGGTGAGGATGTGGAAAAAAGGGAACACATATACACTGTTGGTAGGAATGTAAATTAGTACAACCTCTATGAAAAACTGTATAAAGATATCTCGAGGAACTAAAAATAAAACTACTGTTTAATCCAGCAATCCTGCCACTGTGTGTCTACTCAAAGGAAATTATTGTATAAAAAAGACACCTGCACTCAGATGTTTATCAGAACACTATGCACAATAGCAAAGTCATGGAATCAACCTAAGTGTTCATCAACAGGTGACTGAATCAAAAATGTGGTATATATATGTATTTATATATATGTGTGTGTGTGTGTGTGTGTATACACACACACACAGAATATACTCAGCCATAAAAAATCAGAAAGAAATCAATGCTTTTGCAGCAACATGGATGGAACTAGAGGCTATTCTAAGTGAAATGACTCAAGAACAGAAAGTCAAAAGCCACATGTTCTCATTTATTAGTGGAGGCTAAATAACTGCTACCCATGGACATACAGAGTGGAATAATAGCCATTAGAGTGAAATACAATAGGTGAAAATGTGGAAAGTAGTGTAGAACAAAATATTACATACTGAGTACAAGGTACACTATTCAAGTGATGAATACACTTAAGTCCAGACTTCGCCATTATGTAATATATACATGGTACACAACTGCACATGAACTCATATATTTTTAAGAAAATAAATAACTATATTCTCACAATATAGTGTGTTATAGCAGTGTCTAATACTATAATTTTAAGAAAAGAAAAAACTATATCTCACAATATAGTGTGTTATAGCAGTGTCTAATACTATAATTTGTATAGCTTAAATGCATGTTTAAAAATTTTAAATGGAGATAACTTGAAGAAAATGGTGGATAAGAGACAGGACTAAAGTGCAGTTCCCAGTTGGATGGACAGACAGTGTGTGAAGACTTACTTTGTGAACTTTTGCTCCAAGAACCACCACAGGAACATACCAGAAAAAAAAAAAAAAAAGAATTCACAGACCTTTTGAAAGAAGTAGGCTGCTGCTGCAGACTTCACAAGAAAACTGAAAAACTGATTCCCAAAGTGTGAGAGGGGAGAAAAGTCTACCTCTGAACACACAACTCTACTGGGGAATCTGAAAATCCAAATCACAGGAGAAGGACTTAACTTTATTTAGAGCTGAAATGAATATAAGGAGCTTAGTAAATTATAAAACAAAAAAAAAGCAGCAGGAAGAGCCCTGTAGGCACTCACAGTAACCAGCTCAAGCCCAGGGAAGCCATCTCTGGCTGTATCTCACAGAGGTCCTTGGGGAAGGCAGCCAGCAAAATTGGGAAGGAGCCATAGAGTAAAGGAAACTTCCCTAAACTTTTAGTAATTTCAACTTAGCGCAAATTTCCCAGAGCAGGGAACCTGAGTCTGTCCATGTGACAACTTCACTGCTAGCATAACCAACATTTGAGAAAACCAGCACTCTACACAAAACTACAACCAAGGACTTGCACAGAGCCCACTTCACTCTCCTGCCACCTCCACCAGAACAGGTGCTGGTATCTATGGTTGGAAGACCTAAAGACAGATCACATCACAGGACTCTGCAGACATTTCCTAGCACCAGCCTGGAGCCTGGTAGCTCCATTGTGTGGCTAGACCCAGAAAAGCAATAACAACCGCTGTAATCTGGCTCTTAGGAAGCTCCATCTCTAGGGAAGGGGAAAGCACTACATCAAGGGATCACCCAATGGGACAAAATAATCTAAACAGCAGCCCTTGAGAACCAGATCTTTTTAGATGTATTCTACCCAAATGAGAAGAATCCAGAAAAAATAATTCTGGCAATATGACAGAGCAAAGATCTTTAACACCCCTAAAACATCACACTAGCTCATCAGCAATGAATCCAAACCAAGAAGAAATCTTTGAATTGCTAAAAGAAAATTCAGAAGGTCAAGTATTAAGCTACTCAAGGAGGCACAGGAGAAAGGTGAAGTCCAACTTAGGAAATTTTTTAAAAATACAGATTATGGTGAAAAAATCTTCAGAGAAATAGCATCAATAAGAAACAACCATAACTTCTAGAAATAAAAGACACAGAGGAATGCAAAAAACACGGGAAAGTTTCAACAATAGAATTAAACAACTAGAAGAAAGAAACTCAGAACCCAAAGACAAGGCTTTCTTTTCTTTTTAATTTTTGTTCTGTTTTGTTTTGTTCTGTTTTTGAAACGGAGTCTCGCTCTGTCGCCCAGGCTGGAGTGCAGTGGCGTGATCTCGACTCACTACAAGCTCCACCTCCCAGGTTCACACCATTCTCCTCCCTCAGCCTCCCTAGTAGCTGGGACTCCAGGCGCCTGCTACCATGCCCAGCTAATTTTTTGTATTTTTAGTAGAGATGGGGTTTCACTGTGTTAGCCAGGATGGTCTTGATCTCCTGACCTCGTGATCATCCTGCCTCGGCCTCCCAAAGTGCTGGGATTACAGTCATGAGCCACCATGCCTGGCCTCTTTTTAATTTTTATTTTACTTTAAGTTCTGGGATACATGTACAGAATGTGCAGGTTTGTTACATAGGTACACATGTGCCAGGTGGTTTGCTCCACCTATTGACCTGTCCTCTAAGTTCCTCACCTCACCCCTCCCCCACAACCAACAGGCCCTGGTGTGTGTTGTTTCCCTTCCTGTGCCCATGTGCTCTCATTGTTTAACTCCCACTTATGGGTGAGAACATGCAGTGTTTGGTTTTCCATTCCTGTTAGTTTGGCGAGGATAACTTCCAGCTTCATCCATGTCCCTGCAAATGACATGGTTTCGTTCTTTTTTATGGCTGTGCAGTATTCCATGGTGTAAATGTACCACATTTCCTTTATCCAGTCTATCATTGATGGGAATTTGGGTTGGTTCCATGTCTTTGCTATTATAAATAGTGCTGCAGTAAACATACATGTGCATGTGTCTTTATAGAATGATTTATAGTCCTCTGGGTATATACCCAGTAATGGGATTGCTGGGTCAAATGGTATTTCTGGTTCTAGATCCTTGAGGATCACCATACTGTCTTCCACAATGGTTGAAATAATTTCCATTCCTACCAACAGTGTAAAAGTGTTCCTGTTCCTCCACAGCCTCACCATCATCTATTGTTTCTTGACTTTTTAATAATCACCATTCTGACTACACGAGATGGTATTTCATTGTGGTTTTGATTTGTATTTCTCTAAAAATCAGTGATGTTGAGTTTTTTCATATGTTGGCCATGTAAATGCCTTTTTTGTTGTTGTTTTTCTGGCCATGTAAATGTATTTTTTGTTGTTGTTGTTCTTGTTTGTTTGTTTTGTTTTGTTTTGTTTTGTTTTGTTTAAGATGGAGTCTTGCTCTTGTTGCCCAGGCTGGAGTGCAATGGCATGATCTCAGCTCACCACAACCTCTGCTTCCTGGGTTCAAGTGAGTTTCCTGCCTCAGCCTTCTGAGTAGCTGGGACTACAGGCAGGTGCCACCACGTCCGGCTAATTTTGTATTTTTAGTAGAAATGGAGTTTCCACCACCTTGGCCAGACTGGTCTTGAACTCCCAACCTGAGGTGATCTGCCCGCCTCAGCCTCCCATAGTGTTGGGATTACCAGTGCGAGCCACCACACCCGGTCATAAATGTCTTCTTTTGAGAAGTGTCTATTCATATCCTTTGCTCACTTTTTGATGAGGCTGTTTTTCTCTTGTAAATTTAAGTTCCTTCTAAATTCTGGATATTAAAGTTTTCAGATGGATAGATTGCAAAAGTTTTCTCTCTTTCTGTAGGTTGTCTGTTCACTCTGATGATAGTTTCTTTGGCTGTGCAGAATCTCTTTAGTTTAATTAGATCCCATTTGTCAATTTTGGCTTTTCTTGCAATTATTTTTGGTGTTTTCGTCATAAATTCTTTGCCCTTGTCTATGTTCTGAATGGTATTGCCTAGGTTTTCTTTCAGGGTTTTATAGTTTGGGGTTTTAAATTTAAGTCTTTAATCCATTTTGAGTTAATTTTTTTATAAGATGTAAGGAAGGGGTCCAGTTTCAGTTTTCTGCATATGGCTAGCCAGTTTTCCCAGCACCATTTATCAAATAGGAGATTCTGTCCTCATTGCTTGTTTTTGTCAGGTTTGTCAAAGATCAGGTGGTTGTAGATATATGGTGTTATTTCTGAGGCCTCTGTTTTCTTACATTGGTCTATATATCTGTTTTGATACCAGTACCATGCTGTTTTGGTTACTGTAGCCTTGTAGTATAAGTGTGAAGTCAGGTACTGTGATGCTTCCAGTTTTGTTCTTTTTGCTTAGGATTGTCTTGGTTATACGGGGTCTTCTTTGAATCCATATGAAATTTAAATTAGTTTTTTCTAATTCTGTGGGGAATGTCAAGAGAAGTTTAATGGGAATAGCATTGAATCTGTAAATTACTTTGGGCAGTATGGCCATTTTCATGATATTATTTCTTCCTGTCCATGAGGATGGAATGTTTTTCCATTTGTTTGTGTCCTCTCTTACTTCCTTGAGCAGTGGTTTGTAGTTCTCCCTGAAAAAATCCTTTACATCACTAGTTAGCTCTATTCCTAGGTGTTTTATTCTCTTTGTAGTGATTGTAAATGGAAGTTCAATCATGATTTCATTCTCTGCTTATCTATTATTGGTGTAAAGGAATGCTTGTGATTTTTGCATATTGATTTTGTATCCTGAGACTTTGCTGAAATTGCTTATCAGCTTAAGGAGTTTTTGGGCTGAGAGGATGGTGTTTCCTAAATACAAAATCATGTCATCTGCAAAAAGAAAGAATTTCACTTCCTCTCTTCCTATTTGAATACACTTTATTTCTTTCTCTTGCCTGACTTCCCTGGCCAGAACTTCCAATACTATGTTGAATAGGAGTGGTGAGAGAGGGCATCCTTGTCTTGTGCCTGTTTTCAAAGATAATGCTTCCAGGTTTTGCCCATTCAGTATGATATTAGCTATGGGTTTGTTATCAATAACTTATTATTTTGAGATGTGTTCCATCAATTCCTAGTTTATTGAGAGATTTTAACATGAAGGGATGTTAAATCACAGGAAAGGTCTTTTCTGCATCTATTTTGATGACCATGTGGTTTTTGTCTTTGGTGCTGCTTATGTGATGGATTACACTTACTGATTTGCATATGTTGAACCAGCCTTGAATCCCAGGGTTACAGCCAACTTGATCGTGGTGGATAAGCTTTTTGATGTGCTACTGGATTTGGTTTGACAGTATTTTTTCAAAGATTTTCCCATCAATGTTCGTCACATATATTAGCCTGAAGTTTTCTTTTATGGTTGTGTCTTTGCCCAGTTTGTGTATCAAGACGGTGCTGGCTTCATAAAATGAGTTATAGAGGAGTTCCTCCTTTTCAATTGTTTGGAATAGTTTCAGAAGGAATCATACCAGCTCCTCTTTGTACCTCTGGTAGAATTCAATAGTGAATCTATCTGGTCCTGGGCTTTTTCTTTCTTTCTTTCTTTCTTTTTTTTTTTTTTTTTTTTCGTTGATAGGCTACTAATCAACGAAATTGCTGCCTCTACTTCAGAACTTGTTACTGGTCTAGTCAGGGATTCAAATTCTTCCTACTTCAGCCTTGGGAGGCTGTATGTGTCCAGGAATTTATCCATTTCTTCTAGATTTTCTAGGTTATTTGCGTAGAGGTGTTTATAGTATTCTCTGATGGTAGTTTGTATTTCTGTGGAGTCCGTGGTCATATCCCCTTTATCATTTTTTATTGCATCTACTTGATTCTTCTTTCTTTTCTTCTTTATTATTCTAGTTAGTTGTCTATTTTGTTAATTTTTTCAAAAACAAACAGCTCCTGGATTTATTGAGTTTTTTAGAGGGTTTTTCATGTCTCTATCTCCTTCTATTCTGCTCCAATCTTAGTTATTTCTTGTCTTCTGCTAGCTTTTGGATTAGTTTTCTCTTGCCTCTCTAGCTCTTCTAATTGTTATGTTAGAGAGTCAACTTGATATCTTTCTAGCTTTCTGATGTGGACATTTGGTGCTATAAATTTCTGTCTTAACACTACTTTATCTATGTCGCAGAGATTTTGTTATGTTGTCTCTTTGTTCTCATTGGTTTCAAAGAACTTATTTATTTCTGCCTTAATTTCATTATTTAGCCAAGAGTCATTCAGGAGCAGTTGTTCAATTTCCATGTAATTGTGTGGTTTTGAGTGAGTTTCTTAGTCCTGAGTTCTAATTTACTTCCACTGTGGTCTGAGAGACTGTTTGTTTTGATTTCAGTTCTTTTTCATTTGTGAGGAGTGTTTTACTTTCAATTATGTGGTTGATTTTAGATTAAGTGCCATATGGCACTGAGAAGAATGTATACTCTGTTGGTTTGGGGTGGAGAGTTCTGTAGATGTCTCTTAGGTCCACTTGATCCAAAGCTAAGTTCAAGTCCTGAATATCCTTGTTAATTTTCTGTCTCATTGATATAATAGTGACAATGGGGTGTTAAAGTCTCCCACTATTATTGTATGGGAGTCTAAGTCTCTTTGTAGGTCTCTAAGAATTTGTTTTATGAATCTGGGCACTATTGTATTGGGTAGATATATATTTAGAATAGTGAGCTTTTTTATTGAATTATTACCTTTACCATTATATAATGCCCTTGTCTTTTTTGATCTTTGTTAAAGTCTGTTTTTCCAGACACTAGGAGCTTGGTAAATTTCCTCCATCCCTTTACTTTTAGCCTATGTGTGTCTTTGCAAATGAGATGGGTCTCCTGAATACAGCACACTGAAGGGTCTTAACTCTTTATTCAATTGCTAGTCTGTCTTTTTAAATGGGGCATTTAGCCCATTTACATTTAAGGTTACTATTGCTATATGTAAATTTGATCCTGTCAACATGATGCTATCTGGTTATTTTGTACACTAGTTGATGCAGTTTCTTCATAGCTTCATTTATCTTTTGTTGTGTTTTTGTGTAGCTCGTACCAGTTTTTCCTTTCCATATTTAGTGCTTCCTTCAGGAGCTTCTGTAAGGCAGGTCTGGTGGTGACACAATCCCTCAGCATTTGCTTGCTGGAAAGGATTTTATTCCTCCTTGGCTTATGAAGCTTAGTTTGGTTGGATATGAAATTCTAGTTTGAGAATCATTTTCTTTAAGAATGTTGAATATTGGCCCCCAATCTCTTCTGGCTTGTAGGGGTTCTGCTGAGAGATCTGCTGTTAGTCTGATGGGCTTCCCTTTGAGAGTGACCTGGCCTTTTTCTCTGGCTGTCCTTAACATTTTTTCCTTCATTTCAACCTTGGAGAATCTGATGATTATGTGCCTTAGGGTTAATCTTTTTGTAGAGTATTATACTGGTGTTCTCTGTATTTCCTGAATTTGCATGTTGGCCTGTTTTGCTAGGTGGAGGAAGTTCTCCTAGAAAATATCCTGAAGTGTGTTTTCCAGCTTGTTTCCATTCTCCCCATCTCCTTCAGGTACACCAATCAATTGGAGGTTCAGTCTTTTTACAAAGTCCCTTGTTTCTTGGAGGCTTTGTTCATTTCTTTTCATCCTTTTTTCAATCTTGCCTGCATGCCTGATTTCAGCAAGGTGGTCTTCTATATCCTTTCTTCTGCTTAATCGATTTGGCCAGTAACATATGTGTATGCTTCATGAAGTTCTCGTGCCGTGTTTTTCAGTTCCATCAAGTCATTTATGTTCTTCTCTAAACCTGTTATTCTATTTAGCAGCTCTAATCTTTTATCAAAGTTCTTAGCTTCTTTGCATTAGGTTAGAACATGCTCATTTAGCTCAGTGTAGTTTTTTATTTCTGATCTTCTGAAGTCCACTTCTGTCAATTTGTCCATCTAATCCTACATCCAGTGTGCCTTTGCTGGAGAGGCGTTGCAACCATTTGGAGGAGAAGAAGTACTCTGGCCTTCTGGGTTTTCAGCGTTTTTTTCATTGATTCTTTCTCATCTTTGTGAGTTTGTCTAATTTCTTTCTTTGAGGCTGCTGACCCTTGGATGGGGTTTTTGTGGGAACTTTTTTGTTGTTGATGATGCTGTTGTTGTTGCTTTCTGTTTGTTTGCTTTTCTTTCAATGGTCAGGTCCCTCTTCTGTAGAGGTGCTGCAGTTTGCTGGGGGTTCACGTCAGGTCCTATTCATCTGGTTCACTTCCACAACTAGAGATGTCACTCAGGGAGGCTTTAGAACAACAAAGGTGGTTGCCTGCTCCTTCTGGGATCTCTAAACTCGAGGGCACCTACCTGATTCCAGTAGGATTGCTCCTGTATCAGGTGTCTGACGACCCCTGTAGGAATGTCTCACCCAGCTAACTGGCATGGGGAACCGGACCTGTTTAATGAAGCACTTTTTCCCTTGTTGGAGGGGATGTGCTTTGCTGGGAGGAAACCAACTCATCTGGGCTGCCCAGATTCCTCAGAATTACCAGGAGGAAATGCTAAGTTTGCTGGTCCACAGAGACTCCCAGCTAACTCTCCCCCGGAGGCTTAGGCCCAGGGAAATCCAGATTCTGTCCCTGAGCCTCTGGCTGAAGTTCTGCCTCCTTTGGCTGGGGGGTGGGAGCTTTCATGCCCTGTGTGGCTCTCAATGGGCCACCGCACCACACTGCTCTTCCTTCCCCTCCACAGATTATGCCATCTGTCTAGTTAGTTCTGATGAGAGAACCTGGATACCTTGGTTGCCAGTGAAGGATTCACATGCTAATTATGGTTCTTTTTGATGGGAGCCTCCAATTGCTGCTGCTTCTAGTCAGCCCATCTAGGCCATGCCCCCCAAAGACAAGGCTTTCAAATGAACCCAATTCAACTAAGAAAAAGAAAAAATAAAGGCCTACAAGAAGTTTCAGATATATTAAATAACGAAACTTAAGAATATTTGGTGTTACCAGGGAAGATGAGAAATCTAAATATTTAGGAAACTTATTTGAGAGAATAATCAAGTAAAACTTCTCTGATTTTGCTAGAGATCTAGACATCCAAATAGAAAAGGCTTAAAGAATACCTAGGAATTCATTTCAAAAGATCATCACTTAGACACCTAGTCATCAGGTTATCTAAAATCAAGATGAAGGAAAGAACTTTAGGAGCTGTAAGGAAAAAACATCAGGTAATCTATGAAAAAAAACTATCAGATTAACAGCAGATTTCTGAGCAGAAACCCTACAAGGTAGAAGAGAGTGGGGTCCTATTTAGCCTTATTAAACAATTATCATCCAAGAATCTTGTATCCAGTGAAACTGAGCTTTATAAGTGAAGGAAAGATAGTCTTTTTCAGACAAACAAATCCTAAGAGTATTTACTACTACCAAGCTGGCTAAACTGCTAAAAGGAGTTCTAAATCTTAAAACAAAATCTTGAAATACAGTAAAATAGAACCTCCAAAAAGTATAAATCCCACAGGGGTTATAAAATAGTAACACAATAAAAAAAAAAAAAGAAACACATTCAGGCAAGAACTAACATGGTGAACAGAATGGTACCTCACATCTCAATGTTAATATTTAATGTAAATGGCCTAAATGCTCCACTTAAAAGGTACAGAATGGAAGAGTGAATAAAAATTCACCAACCAAGTATCTGCTGTCTTTAAGAAACTCACCTAACACACAAGCACTCACATAAGCTTAAAATAAAGGGGTGAAAAAAGATATTTCACACAAATGGACACTAAAATTGAGCCAGAATAGCTATTCTTGTCTCAGATGAAACAGACTTTAAAGCAACAGCAGTTACAAAAAGACAAAGTACTACATTATATAATTATAAAAGGCCTTGTCCAACTGGAAGATATCACAAACCTAAATATATATGCACCTAACACTGGAGATCTCAAATTTATAAAACAATTACTATTAGACCTAAGAAATGAGATAGAGGACAACATAATAATAGTGAGAGACTTCAATACTCCATTGACAGCACTACAAAGGTTTTCAGGACAGAAATGCAACAAAGAAACAATGCACTTAAACTATACCAGAGAACAAATGGAGTTAACAGATATTTACAGAACATTCTACCCAACAACTGCAGAATATGCATTCTATTCATCAGCACATGGAACACATTCTCCAAGACAGACCATATGACAGGCCATAAAACAAGTCTCAACAAATTTAAGAAAATCAAAATTATATCAAGTACTCTGTCAGACCAGAGTGGAATAAAATTGGAAATCAACTCCAAAAGGGAACCTTAAAACCATGCAAATACATTAAAATTAAATAACCTACTCCTGAATAATCATTGGGTCAAAATTGAACTCAAGATAGAAATTTAAAAATTCCTTGAACTGAATAATAATAGTGAGACAGCCTATCAAAACCTCTGGTATATGTCAAAAGCAGTGCTAAAAAGAAAGTTTATAGCACTAAATACTTAGATCAACAAGTCTAAAAAAGCACTAATAAACAATCTAATGTCACACCTGAAGGAACTACAGAAACAAGAACAAACCAACCCCAAACCCAGCAGAAGGAAAGAAGTAACAAAGATCAGAGCAGAACTAAATGAAATTGAAACAAAAAAAACACAAAAGATAAATGAAACAAAAAGCTAGTTATTTGAAAAGATAAACAAAATTGATAGACCATGATCCAAGAAAAGATGATAGAAGATCCAAATAATCTCAATTAGAAATGAAATGGGAGATATTACAACCGATACCACAGAAATACAAAAGATCATTCAAGCCTACGATGAAAACCTGTATGTGCACAAATTAGAAAACCTAGAAAAGATGGATAAATTCCTGAAAATATACAACCCTCCTACATTAAAGAGGAAGAAATAGGAACTTTGAATAGACCAATGACTCCCAGGAAGATTAAAATGGTAATAAAAGAATTGCCAACAAAAAAAGTCCAAGACCAGATGAATTTGCAGCTGAATTCTATCAAGCATTTAAAGAAGTGGTACTAATCCTTTTAACACTATTCCAAAAAATAGAGAAAGAGAGGGAATTCTCCTAAATCATTCTATAAAGCCAGTATTATTCTTATACCAAAACCAGGAAAGGGCATAACAACAATAACAACAAAATCCTGCAGACCAATATCTTTGATGAACACAGATGCAAAAATTCTCAACAAAATACTAGGTAACTGGATCCAATAGCATATCAAAACAATAATCCACCACAAACAAGTAGGTTTTATACCAGGAATGCAGGGATGGTTTAACATATGCAAGTCAATAAATATGATACACCACACAAGCAGAATTAAAAATTAAAATTACATGATCATCTCAATAGACACAGGAAAAACATTAGACAAAATCCAGCATCCCTTTATGATTAAAACCCTCAGCAAAATCAGCATAGAAGAAACAGTATTGGAAGTCCTAGTCACAGCAATTAGACAAGAGAAAGAAATGAAAGGCATTTAAATTGGTAAGGAGGAAGTAAACTGTCACTGTTTGCTAATGATAGGATTGTATATCTAAAAAACACTGAAGACTCACCAAAAAACTTTTAGATCTGATAAATAAATTCAGCAAAGGTTCAGGATACAAAATTAAGTTACACAAATCAGTAGCACTGCTATACACCAATAGCAACTAAGCTGAGAATCAAATCAAGAACTCCACTCATTTTACAACAGCTGCAAAAATAAAAGAAAATACTTAGAATATACCTAACCAAAGAGGTAAAATATCTGTGCAAGGAAAACTACAAAACACTGCTGAAAGAACTTATAGATGACACAAATGGAAACACATCCTATGCTTGTAGATGAGTGGAGTCAATATTGTAAAAATGACCATGATACTAAAAGAAACCTATAAATTCAGTGCAATTCTCATCAAAATACCACCATAATTCTTCACAGAACTAGCAGAAGTAATCCTAAAATTTATATGGAATCAAAAAAGAGCCTGAATATCCAAAGCAAGAGTGAATACAAGACTAAATCTGGAGGTATCACATTACCTGACTTCAAACTATACCATGAGGCTATAGTTACCAAAACAACACAGCACTGGTATAAAAACAGGCACACAGATCAAGGGAAGGGAAGAGAAGAGGAGGGGAGGGAAGGGGAGGGGAGGGGAGGGAAGGGAAGGGAAGGGACATGGCACATACTCTAAGATTGATCATATGTTTGGCCATAAAGGAATTCTCAACAAATTTTAAAGACCAGAATCATACCAACCATACTCTTGGACCACAGTGGAAAAAAAAAGAAAAGAAATTAATACCAAGTAATATCTTAAACAATGCAAACACATGGAAATCAAATAATCTGCTCCTGAACGACTTTTAGATAAAAATGAAATTAAGGAAGAAATCAAGAAATTTCTTGAAATTAATGAAAACAAAGATACAATATACTAAAATCTCTGAGACACAGCTAAAGCAGTATTAAGAGGAAAGTTTATAATAGTAAATATCTACATCAAAAAGGTAGAAAGTTGGCAGGATGTGGGTTTTAAAAAAAGAAAAGAAAAAGAATATCAAGTTAAAAACCTAATGTCATGCCCAGAAGAACTAGAAAAACAAAAGAGCAGGTCACACTGGCTCACACCTATAATTCCAGCACTCTGGGAGGCCAAGGCAGGCAGATCACAAGGTCAGGAGATTGAGACCATCCTGGCTAACACAGTGAAACCCCATCTCTACTAAAAATACGTTTAAAAAAAAAATAGTCAGGCGTGGTGGCAGGCACCTGTAGTACCATGTACTCGGGAGGCTGAGGCAGGAGAATGGCATGAACCTGGGAGGCGGAGGTTGCAGTGAGCCGAGATTGTGCTACTGCACTCCAGCCTGGGTGAGAGAGTGAGACTCCACCTAAAAAAAAAAAAAAAAAAACTGGCAGGATGTGGGTTTTAAAAAAAGAAAAAAAAAGAATCTCAAGTTCAAAACCTAACATCATGCCCAGAAGTACTAGAAAAACAAAAGGGAACAAATTGCAAAGCTCACAGAGAAAAAGAAATAACCAAAATCAAAGTTGAAATGAATGAAATTGAGACACGAAAATCCATACAAAAGATAAACTAACCAAAAGCTGGTTATTGGAAAGAACAAATAAGATTGATAGACTACTAGCTAGCCTAAAAAAGAAAAAGTTTTTTAAAAGACTCAAATAATAATAATTTAAAATGACAAAGGAGACATTACCACTGATGCCACAGAGCTACAAAAGTCCTTCAAAGACTATTATGAACACCTCTGTGCACACAAACTAGAAAACCTAGATGAAATTGATAAATTCCTAGAATCAGAGAACTTCCCAGGACTGGAATACGAAGAAAATGAATTCTTGAATCAACCAATAATGAGTTCCAAAATTGAATCAGTAATAAAAAGCCTACCAACCAGAAAAAAACTTGGACCACAAAGATTCACAGCTAAATTCTGTCACATATGCTCGAAGAGTTGGTTCGAATCCTACTGAAACTATTCCAAAGAATTGAGGAGAAAGGACTCCTCCCTAACTCATTCTATGAGGCAGCATCATTCTGATGAAAAACCTGGTAGAGACACAGAAAAGAAAACTTCATGCCAATATCCCTGATGAACTTAGATACACAAATCCTGAACAAAATATGATCAAATCAAATCCAGCAGCAAATAAAAAAAACTAATCCAATATGATCAAATGGGATTTATGCCTATGATGCAAGGTTGGTTCAATATACACAAATCAATAAATGTTATTCTACATATGATAACTTTAACAAAGTTTCAGCATACCAAATACATGTACAAAAATCAGTGGCATTTATATACAAAAAGATGTCCAAGCTAAGAGCTAAATCAATAGCACAATCCTATTCACAATAGCCACAAAAAGAATAAAATATCTAGAAATACAGTTAACAAGGAATCACATAAGCGGAAATAAACCCAAAAAACACATGATCGTCTTTTGATAAAATTCAAAATTTCTTCATGCCAAAAACCTTCAACAAACTAGGCATTAAAGACACATAATTTAAATTAAAAAGAGCCTTCTATGACAAACCCACAGGCAACATCATACAGAATGTACAAAATCTGGAAGCATTCCCCTTGAGAACCAGAACAAGACAAGGATGCACATTCACACTGCTCCTATTTAACATAGTATTAGAAGTCCTAGCCACAGCAATCAGGCAAGAGAAAGAAATAAAAGGCATCCAAATAAAAATAAAAAGAGAGGAAGTAAAATTATCTCTTTTCAAATACTACATACCTGGAAAACCCCATAACCTCTGCCCAAGGCATAACTTTAGCAAAGTTTCAGGATATAAAATATATGTACAAAAATCAGTGGCATCTGTATACACAAAGATGTTTGTGCTGTCAGATAAATCAATCACACAATACTATTTAAAATAGCCACAAAAAGAATAAAATATCTAGAAATGCAGCTTACCAACAAAGTGCAAGACTGCTGCAACAATAATTACAAAATACTGCTGAAAGAAATCAGAGACAACACAAGGAAATGGAAAAATATTGCATGCTCATGGATAGAAAAATTTAATATTAATAATAACCACAGTGAGATACCATCTCATGCCAGTTAGAATGATGATCACTAAAATGCCAGGAAATAATAGATGCTGGAGAGGATGTGGAGAAATAGGAATGCTTTTACACTGTTAGTGGGAGTGTAAATTAGTCCAACCATTGTGGAAGACACTGTGGCAATTCCTTAAGGATCTAGAACCAGAAATACCATTTGACCCAGCAATTCCATTACTGGGTATATACCCAAAGGATTATAAATCATTCTACTATAAAGACACATGCACATGTATGTTTACTGTGGCACTGTTCACAATAGCAAAGACTTGAAACCAATCCAAATTTCCATCAATGATAGACTGGATAAAGAAAATGTGGCACATATACACCATGGAATACTATGCAGTCATAAAAAGGGATGAGTTCATGTACTTTGCAGGACATGGATGAAGCTAGAAACCATCATTCTTGCAAACTAACACAAGAACAGAAAACCAAACACTGCATGTCCTCACTCATAAGTGGGAGTTGAACAATGAGAACACATGGACACAGGGAGAAGAATATCACACACCGGAGCCTGTTAGGAGGTGGCGGTTAGGGAAGGGATAGCATTAGGAGAAATACCTAATGTACATGATGTGTTGATGGGTGCAGCAAACCACCATGGCACGTGTATACGTATGTAAAAAACCTGCACATTCTGCAAATGTACACAGAACTTAAAGTATAATTAGAAAGAAAAGAAAAAATTAATATTGTTAAAATAGCCATACTACCCAAAGCAATTAACAGATGCAATGCTATTCTTATTAAACTACCAAGGTCATGTTTCACAGAATTAGAAAAATCTCTTCTAAACTTCATGTAAAACCAAAAAGGAGCCTGAAAAGCCAAAGCAATACTGAGCAAAAGGAACAAATCCAGAGGCATTACATTCCTGACTTCAAATTGTACTACAAGGCTACAGTAACAAAACAGCATGGTGCTTATACAAAAACAGACTCATAGACAACTGGAACAGGTTAGAGAACCCAGAAATAAAGCTACATACCTACATCCATCTGATCTTTGACAATATCAACAATAACAAGCAATGGGAAAGAAATTCCTATTCAGTAAATGGTGCTGGGATAACTAGCCAGCCATATGCAGAAGACTAAAACTGGACCTCTTCCTTTCACCATATATAAAAATCAACTCAAGACAGTTAGAGTTAAACATGAAACCTAAAACTATAAAACCCCTAGAAGAAAACCTAGGAAATACCATTCTGGACATAAGCCTTACCAAAGATTTCATGACAAAGGCTCCAAAAGCAATTGTAACAAAAACAAAAATTAACAAGTAAAGACCTGATTAAACAGCTCCTGCACAGCAAAATAAACTACCAGTAGAGAAAACAGACTATTTAAAGAATAGGAGAAAATGTGCAAACTATGCATCTGACAAAGGTCTAATATTAAGAATCTACAAGAAACTTAAGCAAATAACAACCTATCTACTGTGGATGGTAAGAAAAAGAGATTTTTTTTAATGTTAAATATATAAAGACTACAAACAGACACTTCTCAAAAGAAGACATACCAGCAGCCAACAATCATATGAGAAAACAACATCACTGATCACTAGAGAAATTGAATCAAAATCACAATGAGATACCATGTCACACCAGTCATAATGGTTATTATTAAAAAGTCAAAAAAACTACAGATGCTGCTGAGGCTATGGACACAAGTGAATGCCTATATACTGCTTCTAGGAATGCAAATTAGTTCATGCATGTGAAAAGTGCTTTGGTGATTTCTCAAAGAATTTAAAACCAGTACCATTCAACCCAGCAATCCCAGTGCTGAGTAAATACCCAAAGGAATATTAATTGCTCTACCAAAAATACATTTGCATGTGCATGTTCATCACAGCACTATTCACAATAGCAAAGACATAAAATCAACCTCAGTGCCCATCAATTGTGGACTGCATATTGAAAATGTGGTACATATACACCATGGAATACTACAAAACAAAACAAAAAAAGGATGAAATCATGTTCTTTGCAGCAACATGGATAGAACTGGAAGCCATTATCCTAAGCAAATTAATGTAGGAATAGAAAACCAAATACTTCATGCTCTCACCTATAAGTGGATACTAAACATTGAGTACACATGGACACAAAGAGAAATAATAAACACCAGAGCTTACTTGAGGGTAGAGAGTGGGAGAAGGATGAGGACTGAAAATCTACCTATAGTGTACTATGCTCACTACCTAGGCGATGAAATCATTTGAACTGTGTACCCCCACAACACACATTTACCCATGTAACGAACCTGCACGTTTACCCCTGAACCCCAAATGAAAGTTGGAAGGTAAAAGAAGAACATAAACAAATACTTCCTGGAAAAGACATAAAATAATTGCTCAAACTAAGTGCTATGGACTACTGTGAAAGGAATTCTTTTCAGATTATCTCAGTTTGACAGAAGTGTTACTAAACTCAGTGCTTTTATGCAGAGCAGTTAGATGAAATAGAAGATATTCCTTCTCTCCAAGCATTTAGCCAAATCAAATAAATTGTATGATGTACTTTAGGAACTTAACTGTAGTCATATAACTATCTTCTTCATTTTTGCCCACTACCTTCAGTTGTTATGCAGCACATTTTGTGTTACAATGCCTTGATGAAAACTACAATTTTAATATTCTATTATACTTCTAATATCAAACTGTTGAGTGTCATGTTTGATTTTGGTATTTGTAGATATCCTTTATCAGGGTAAAAAAAATTATACCCCTGAAAATGACCCTGTCTGAGAGTTTTGAAGAGAGCAGTGGATCTCCCATCACGGAAGTTGAGATCTGAGAACAGACAGATTGCCTGCTCCAGTGGGTCCCTGGCCCCTTAGTAGCCTAACTGGGAGACATCCCTCACTAGGTGGAGACCAACATCCCACACCTCACACAGCGGGGTACACCCCTGAGATGAAGCTTCCACAGCAAGAATCAGACAGGAACACTCACTGTTCAGCAATATTCTATCTTCTGCAGCCTCCGCAGATGATACCCACGCAAACAGGGTCGGAAGTGGACCTCACGCAATCTCCAACAGACCTACAGCTGAGGGTCCTGACTGTTAGAAGGAAAACTAACAAACAGAAAGGACACCCACTTCATAAGTAAAGGAGAAATAAAATCCTTTACATATAAGCAAATGCTTAGAGATTTTGTCACCACCAGGCCGCCCTACAAGAGACCCTAAAGGAAGCACTAAACATGGAAAGGAACAACCAGTGCCAGCCATTGCAAAAACATGCCAAAATGTAAAGACCATCAATGCTAGGAAGAAACTGCATCAACTAATGAGCAAAATAACCAGCTAATATCATATGACAGGATCAAGTTCACACATAACAATATTAACCTTAAATGTAAATGGACTCAATGCTCCAATTAAAAGACACAGACTGGAAATTTGGATAAAGACTCAAGACCCATCAGTTTGCTGTATTCAGGAGATCATTCTCACATGCAGAGACACACATAGGCTGAAAATAAAGGGATGGAGGAAGATCTACCAAGCAAATGGAGAACAAAAAAAAAGCAGGGGTTGCAATCCTAGTCTCTGATAAAACAGACTTTAAACCATCAAAGATCAAAAGAGACAAAGAAGGCCATTACATAATGGTAAAGGGATCAATGCAACAGGAAGAGCTAACTATCGTAAATATATATGCACCCAATACAGAAGCACCCAGATTCATAAAGCAAGTCCTTAGAGACTTACAAAGAGACTTAGACTCCCATACAATAATAATGGGAGACTTCAACACCCCACTGTCAACATTAGACAGATCAACGAGACAGAAAGTTAACAAGGATATCTAGGAATTGAACACAACTCTGCACCAAGCAGACCTAATAGACATCTATAGAACTCTCCAACCCAAATCAACAGAATATACATTCTACTCAGCACCACATCACACTTATTCCAAAATTGACCACATAATTGGAAGTAAAGCACTCCTCAGCAAATGCACAAGAACAGAAATTATAACAAACTGTCTCTCAGACCACAGTGCAATCAAACTGGAACTCAGGACTAAGAAACTCACTCAAAACCGCTCAACTACATGGAAACTGAACAACCTGCTCCTGAATGACTACTGGGTACATAACAAAATGAAGGCAGAAATAAAGATGTTCTTTGAAACCAATGAGAACAAAGATACAACATACCAGAATCTCTGGGACACATTTAAAGCAGTGTGTAGAGGGAAATTTATAGCACTAAATGCCCACAAGAGAAAGCTGGAAAGATCTAAAATTGACACTCTAACATCATAATTCAAAGAACTAGAGAAGCAAGAGCAAACACATTCAAAAGCTAGCAGAAGGCAAGAAATAACTAAGATCAGAGCAGAACTGAAGGAGATAGAGACATGAAAAACTCTCCAAAAAAATGAATGAATCCAAGAGCTGGTTTTTTGAAAAGATCAACAAAACTGATAGATCGCTAGCAAGACTAATAAAGAAGAAAAGAGAGAAGAATCAAATAGATGCAATAAAAAATGATAAAGGGGATATCACCACCAACCCCACAGAAATACAAACTGCCATCAGAGAATACTATAAACACCTCTACGCAAATAAACTAGAAAATCTAGAAGAAATGGATAATTTCCTGGACACTTACACTCTTCCAAGACTAAACCAGGAAGAAGTTGAATCCCTGAATAGACCAATAGCAGGCTCTGAAATTGAGGCAATAATTAATAGCCTACCAACCAAAAAAAGTCCAGGATGAGACGGATTCACAGCCGAATTCTACCAGAGGTACAAGGAGGAGCTGGTACCATTCATTCTGAAACAATTCCAATCAATAGAAAAAGAGGGAATCCTCCCTAACTCATTTTATGAGGCCAACATCATCCTGATACCAAAGCCTGGCAGAGACACAACAAAAAAAGAGAATTTTAGACCAATATCCCTGACGAACGCCAATGCAAAAATCCTCAATAAAATACTGGCAAACCAAATCCAGCAGCACATCAAAAAGCTTATCCGTCATGATCCAATGGGCTTCATCCCTGGGATGCAAGACTGGTTCAACATACGCGAGTCAATAAACGTAATCCAGCACATAAACAGAACCAAAGACAAAAACCACACGATTATCTCAATAGATGCAGAAAAGGCTTTTGACAATATTCAACAGCCCTTCATGCTAAAGACGCTCAATAAATTCGGTATTGATGGAAGGTATCTCAAAATAATAAGAGCTATTTATGACAAACCCACAGCTAATATCATACTGAATGGGCAAAAACAGGAAGCATTCCCTTTGAAAACTGGCACAAGACAGGGATGTCCTCTCTCACCACTTCTATTCAACATAGTGTTGGAAGTTCTGGCTAGGGCAATCAGGCAAGAGAAAGAAATCAAGGGTATTCAGTTAGGAAAAGAAGAAGTCAAATTGTCCCTGTTTGCAGATGACATGATTGTATATTTAGAAAACCCCATTGTCTCAGCCCAAAATCTCCTTAAGCTGATAAGAAACTTCAGCAAAGTCTCAGGATACAAAATTAATGTGCAAAAATCACAAGCATTCTTATACACCAGTAACAGACAAACACAGAGCCAAATCAGGAATGAACTTCCATTCACAATTGCTTCAAAGAGAATGAAATACATAGGAATCCAATTTACTAGGGATGTAAAGGACCTCTTCAAGGAGAACTACAAACCACTGCTCAGTGAAATAAAAGAGGACACAAACAAATGGAAGAACATACCATGCTCATGGATAGGAAGAAGCAATATCGTGAAAATGGCTATACCGCCCAAGGTAATTTATAGATTCAATGCCATCCCCATCAATCTACCAATGACTTTCTTCACAGAATTGGAAAAAACTGCTTTAAAGTTCATATGGAACCAAAAAAGAGCCCGCATTGCCAAGACAATCCTAAGTCAAAAGAACAAAGCTGGAGGCATCATGCTACCTGACTTCAAACTATATTACAAGGCTACAGTAACCAAAACAGCATGGTACTGGTACCAAAACAGACATATAGACCAATGGAACCGAACAGAGTCCTCAGAAATAACACCACACATCTATAGCCATCTGGTCTTTGACAAACCTCAGAAAAACAAGAAATGGGGAAAGGATTCCCTATTTAATAAATGGTGCTGGGAAAATTGGCTAGCCATAAGTAGAAAGCTGAAACTGGATCCTTTTCTTACTCCTTATACGAAAATTAATTCAAGATGGATTAGAGACTTAAATGTTAGACCTAATACCATAAAAACCCTAGAACAAAACCTAGGTAATACCATTCAGGACATAGGCATGGACAAGGACTTCATGTCTAAAACACCAAAAGCAACGGCAGCAAAAGCCAAAATTGACAAATGGGATCTAATTAAACTGAAGAGCTTCTGCACAGCAAAAGAAACTACCATCAGAGTGAACAGGCAACCTACAGAATGGGAGAAAATTTTTGCAATCTACTCATCTGACAAAGGGCTAATATCCAGAACCTACAAAGAACTCAAACAAATTTACAAGAAAAAAACAAACAACCCCATTGAAAAGTGGGCAAAGGATATGAACAGACAGTTCTCAAAAGAAGACATTCATACAGCCAACAAGCATTTTCACTTGACTTGACTGAACTAATCACTTCTTAATCTCAGGCATTAAAAAATATGAAAAACACATAATTGGTTACAGAGTCAAAGGGGAAGAAAAGTTCTCACCCATCCTACTCTCTCCACCTCTAGTGGAAAAATGTCACAGGTGTGGGTTTGTTTCCACTTGAAGCATGATATTAATATTTCTTCCTGTGCCAAGGATAAATGGCACAATTCTCCATTTTTCTCATCCTGGAAAGAATTTATAAAGTGTGACTGGGTATCAGAGCATAGTTCCATTAGGTTGTATGTAATGACCACAACAGCAGCCCCAGTCTGTGTCAAGATTCCTAACTTTAAGAGTAAACCTCCTAACTTTTGTTCATCAAAAGTGAAGTGGTTTTCACCATGCCCTCAAACTCAAAAGCTCCTAAACAAAATGATGGAGAACGCTGATAAGAGAAGAGAGAAGTCATTCTCACTGATTTGCTTTGTAAAAATAAGGCAGAGAAAAACGGGAGTTCTGCGTACTGTTGCCTTAACTATAAAGGAAAACAACTTTAATAATTCAGAACATTTTCCTCTTGGGCCTTATGGAACAGAGCAAAGTTTGATACTTGAGCATACTTAAACTCTAAACTCCTAACATTAGCATGACCCTTGTTTTTCCTTTTGAACAACTGGGAAATTATCTGTAAAGAAAAGTTCTCAAACATGAGCTGAAATCTGGTTTCTCTATTTCATCCCAACCCCAAGGTAAAACTAACACAAAGAAAACTTTACAAGTATCTACCAATTTAAAAAATTTATAAAAAGATCAATAGTAAGCCCAAAACTACATTACATCTATTTGTTTAGTGGATGTTTTGTGGTTTGTTGATGTTGGTTTTTTTGTCTGTTTTTTCTTTTATGTACTTTGTTTACATTGTATCTCCATCCTGTTAAATAGCTATAATTGCTTACTAATTTAATTACTGTAGCTCTTCAAACTACACATTGATTTATTGTTATTGTATTTGTTTTATAAATTGTATTATATAAATATCTTTGCTTCATTTTAATTTTTTTGTTATTTCTATAGATTTTTAAGTTTTTTACAAACTTGAATTTCACTTGACTTGAAAATAAAACCACTGTAATTCAATTGTTCATTTACTCAGCTTATGTAGCAGAGAGAGCAAATTAAGATTTAGAGAAGTTCTTCAAGACTTGTCTGTATTCAGTGGTACTTACTGGTTCTTATAGGAAGACTGAACATAAAAGCCTAGAAAAAGATAACTTACAGAATGGCTCCTGAACAAGCTTGAGGAATCAGAAAATAGTTTATGTAAATCTTTCCTATCTCATCATTGTGGTTTATCTAGAATTGGACTATAAAAGAAAATAAATGGCAATGGACATCCATTTCCTTGTTTTCCTTTCTATTACTTCATTGCAAACAGGATGCTTTCATTTCCTAGGTATTTTCTGCCAGTATAATTGGAGCTGATGACAAATGTGATAAAAATAATAACAACTCACCTTCTTGGGACCATGAAGTGACTCCACTGGGTGCCATTATTGTTTGACTCACTCTTCTATGAGAAATCAGTCTCAAGACACCAGTTAAATAAATAAACTGTATACCACAAAAGTCTATATTATGACTGTCATTGTCCTTTTTATAACACCCCTCTTTTTATAATGACTCCCTTTTATAATGCCCCTCCCCTTCTATTCATTGTGGGAAGAGCCCACACATTCAGGTTGTTTTATCAGAAAAAAAAAGTTGGAATCTCTCCTTGGCTTATTTCTGGCTTAGACCTAGTCAGAGACATAAGGATTACAACTGACTCAGTTTCTTTATTTTATTTCAGGATTCAAAAGATAATAAGTTAAAATTAATTCATTTTTACAGGTAGGTCTCAGTGAATGAGCCATAATCAATATTCTACCCTAAACACAAACTTCACTTCTCTTCCAGTGAGACATATTTATGTCAACATTCAGTGAATTACCCTAGCACAACTGCTTAGGCTTTTCTTTCTCTTGACATCCAAAAAGTTTCTCACAAAGAGAATTTTAAGAAATTTATTGCTCATTTTATTTGGTGTTCATTAGTCTAAATAATCTAATGAACAGGTAAAGGGAATCATATACAAAGAACTTCTGTTGAATAGTAAAATACATCTTATAATTTTACTAGGATAGCAGATTTCTATTGCTGCTTGTTTACTTTTTGTCCATAGTTTGCATTACCACAGTACTTATCGATTAATAAGAAATAATATGGGCTGGTTTTTTTTAATGTGGCCACTGGATTAAAAAATTAACTTTTCAGTAATCAGCAAAATCTGATAGAATTTATTTTGCGCCTAAGAGAAATCTTCAAGAAAAAGAATTAAAAGAAAAGTTTACAGAATAAATGCCCTATCATAATAAAAGTTTGGAATAAATGTTCACAGTATTTTTCTTAACTGTTCTACTCCCCAGTGAAAGGGGCAAAAATCCTCTGTTAGATATTTTCTAATCCTTAAGTGACTTGTCATCTTTATGGAGCGAGAGGTCATTTGGCAAGTGGAAGAGAGTAAGCTTAGATAGTGATGGGTAATCTAATAGGGGGTGACAATTTGGGACCACCTGGACATTATTGCAAGCATCTAGGCCTACTATTTATACTGGAATATGTCAGGTCTCCTGAGAGGAAGAATAAAGACTTTGAGACTGAGAATCAACTATAGGATACCAAGGTTAATACACACAACAAGAGAAGATAAATGGTGTTTCCCAATTTCTCAAGGAAGAGGGTAACTGATAAGTTTCCATGACTTAGGAGAAAGTCAGGGTACCTGAACCTTATGTTGGACCACTGGTTCATAGTTGGCCAGGAAAAGTGTTATGAGTTTCCTGCTGAGTTATCCATCTGTCCATAAATTGAGCTCTTCAAGAAAAAGCATATAAAAATTGAAATATCCAAGTATATTTGAGAAGTCTAATAAATAATAACATATTCTGGTTCAAAGTAAATCCTTCCTCATCTTTAAGGACAGCTCAGAATTGGTAAGAATGGTATAGGTTAATATTTGATCAAACTGGAATCAGTGATAACAGCCATTGTCATAGGAAATCTACAATCAACTCTGATCCTAGTTGTGAAATATTTAGAAAGTTTTAAGAAGAAAATACATTCAGGGTTAGGAGGAAAACTTGGATCTCTTAAAGGAAATAAGTGGAAGCTCAGATAAATCAGTGTTTTTTCTATCCAATGTTAAATGTACTAACTATAAAAGAGCAGTAGCTGAGCTAAAACACCCCACCATACAGGACAAGCAACTCTAGTACCCTTCTTCCCTAGAACTGGACTAGCCTCCTAGAGTCTGAGATACCAAAAGACCCCAGTCCCCAGGGAGCTGAGTCATCACTGTGCTGCTCCATTCCTCCAAGGGCCCAAACAACAGTCATTCTTGGATTCTTGCCGCCACTGCTGCTGCTGTACCTGGCCTCACAGAGTCTGCATTATTGCCAAGACCCACCATCCTGGGGTCCAGAGTCTAGGTTCTACATGGTGCCTCATCACCAAGGACCCAAGCTGCCACTGAGCCCTAGGGGCTCAGGTTTCCAAACTATAGTTATACTCTGCACCCTAGGATTGAAACTTCAGAGTACCCTTCCTCCCTGGAATCAGGCCAGGGCTGTGCCCTCCTCATTGAGGGTGGAATCACAGTACAACAGAACCCCCTGGATCCAAGCTGCCAGGGGGTGTCTCAGAGCCACAGATCCTGGTGCTGTGAGCAACCAACCAACCCTGCAACAGAGGGTGAACCTGCATTCCAAGGCCCAAGTGCCACAATAGGTTTGTGAGATTCTGAACCTAGGACCCTCAGCCCCACATTGTCCAAGCACCTGTATCTGCTGGAATCCTGCTGTTTGGAAGCTGTAAGATGTAATGAGAAGAGGAATCTCTTCAACTATGTCTCTCCATTGTGAGGAAAGTGAGAATAGAAGGATCTCAGGAGCTCTCATGACAGAAAACATTAATAACCTACACTGCCACCATGACTACTACAAACTTCCGGAGCCTAAGACACTGAGGACCTCCAGTTATTGATGATAATGAAAACAGCTGAAGAAGCTGCTTGGAGACTATATCACTGCAGCTATGCGGAAACAGAATAACCATACCCTTTCCAACCAGCACACTAAGACCCCACTGCAGGCAAAAATCTTTCTCTATGAAATCCACTCAAATGTTGAAAGAGGTGATTGTTCCACCAGACACACAGACATCAATGCAGGGACACACAAAAAAAAAATACGAAAAAGTAAGGAAATATGACATCACCAAAAGACACTAATAACTCTAGTAACTGACATGAATGAAAGGGAAATCAACAAATTGCTGGAGAAGGAATTCATAATAATGAAAAGGAAACTCAATTAGAAACAAAAATATAGATAGATAAATCAAAAAATAAGAAAAACGACTTAATATATGAACAAGAAATTCAACAAAAAGAAGTAATGTTGCAGCTGAAGAATTCAATAATTAAATAAAAAATGCAATAGAGAGCTGCAATAGGAGACTTGATTGAGCAGAAGAAAGAATCACTAAACTTGAAGATAGGCATTTGAAATTAACCAGTTTGAAAAAATATATATAAGAATAAAAAAGAGTAAAGAAAGTTTACAAAACTTATGGGACACCATAAGCCTGCAAATTTTATCATGAGAATTCCAAAAGAAGAGAGAGAAAATAGTTTGAAAAAAAAAATTTGCTGAAATAATAGCTGAAAACTTACCAAGTGTAGGGAAAGATATAGACACCCAAACCTTGGGAGATTAAAAGCCCCCAAATAAATTCAACCCTAAAAGTCCTCCCCAAGGCATTTTATAGTCAAAATGTCATGAGTGAAAGACAAAGAGGAAATTCTAAAAACAAGAGAATAGCCCAAAGTTACAATAAGGGAATTCCCATAAAACAAATGCAGTTTTTGCAGCAGAAACCTTACAGGTGGGGAGAAAATGAAGATATATTCAAAATATTGAACGAAGAAAATTGTGATCCACGAATATTATACACAGCCAAGCTGTCTTTCAGAAAGAAGGAGCAATAAAATCTTTCCCAGACAACAATTATGAAAGTATGAAAAAGCAGGGTGTTACAGCACCCTCAAAAGATTGCACTAACTTTCTAACAATTGATCCTAATCAAAATAAAAATTTTGACATGCCAGAAAAAAAATTCAAACTATTGATTTTAAAGAAGGTAATGGAGATTCAAAAGAAACCTGAAAACTAACACAAAGAAATCAGAAAATCAATTTGGGATATAAACAAGAAATTGACCAGGTAGGTAGGTAGGTAGATAGATAGATAGATAGATATCTTAATAAAAAAACAGAACCTCTGGAAATACAAAAAGTATTGAAGGAACTTAAAAATACAGTTGAAATTTTCAACAATAGACCAAGCAGAAGATGAAATCTCAGAACTTGAATACAGGTCTTTTTCATTAATTTGGTTAAACAAAAATAAAGAAAAATATTTAAAAAGAATAAACATACCTGGCACATTGGTTCATGCCTGTAATTTCAGGGGGGATCACTTGAGGCCAAGAGTTTGGGACCAACTTAAGAAATATAGTGAGACCCAATCTGTGCAAAAAAAATTTAAAAGTTTAAAAAATTAGCTAGGCATAGTGGAATGGCATGTGCCTGTAGTCCCAGCTGCTTGAGAGGCTAAGGCAAGAAGATTACTTGAGCCCAGAAGTTTGAGTGCAGTGAGCTATGATGGTACTACTGCACTCCAGGTTGGACAGCAAAGCAAGACCTGTCTCAAAAAAAAAAAAAAAAAAATAGTGAAGCTTTTCAGAGGACAAACTGATAAACTTTATGAATCATTCTTATTACCAAGGGACAAAAAAAGAGCAAATGATTTGTAAACCTATTTAAGAAAATAATTAAGACTTCCCTAGTATAGAAACAGATTTAAACATTCAGATACAAGAGGAGAAATGAACACCAGAAAAATACATTGTAAGATGAACTTTGCCAAGACTACAGTCATCAGACTATCTAAAGTCAACCTGGAGAAAAAAAATCCTAAAATCAGCAAGAGAAGAGTTTCTAGTCACTTGCAAAAGAAATGCCATCAGACTAACAGCAGACTTCTCAGTCCACTGTTACATGCCATTATATATTGGGATTCTATTTTAACAATGTTTGAAGAAAAAGAGCTGTCAACCATGAATTTTATATTCTGTTGGAATAAGCTTCATAAATAAAGAAGAAATAGTCTTTTCCAGAAGAGTAAATGCTAAGGCAATTCATCACCACTAAACCAACACTACAAGAAATGCTCAGAGTTAAAAATATGGAAACAAAAGGTTAATACTTGCCATCATTAAAACACACAAAAGTAAAAAACTCACAGGACTTATAAGACAGTTACACAAATGAGGAAGAGAGAAATCAGATAACAACATGACAGAACTCTACCAAACCAAAATTACAGACTTTAGACAAAACAAACAAAGAATCCACAAAGCAACAAGATAACAATTAATATAATGACCAGAATAAAATTTCACATCTCAATTAACCTTGAATGTAAATACATTAAATTCTCTGCTTGAAAAATATAGATTAGTAAAATGGATTTTAAAAACCATGAAACAACTACATATTGCTTAAAATAAAGTCATTTTACTGGTATGGATATTTATCGACTAAAGGTAAAGAAATGAAAAAACATGGAAACAGGAATGAAAAGCAAACAGACTTATAAAAGACAGAGGTCTTTATATAATAATAAAAAGACAATTTTTTAAAAAAATTTATTTTGAAAGTTTTAATAAATAATAATCCTAAATACATACGTGTCTAACATTGAAGAACACAGATTTATAAAACAAATATAAACAGAACTTTAAAAAAAGAGAGAAAGAGAAATAGAAAGCAGTATAACAACAGTGGAGGAGAAGGGGTGGCTGGTAAGATGGCTGAATAGAAACAGCTCCGGTCTGCAGTTTCCAGCGAGATCAATACAGAAGGCGGGTGATTTCTGTGTTTCTAACTGAGGTAGCCGGCTCATCTCACTGGGACTGGTTAGAGAGTAGGTGCAGCCCAGGGAGGGTGAGCCGAAGCAGAGTGTGGCATATCCTCACCTGGGAAGCACAAGTAGTTGGGGAACTCCCTCCCCCAGCCAAGGGAAGCCATGAGTCTTTTCCACGAGAAACAGTGCATTCCAGCTCAGATACTACGCTTTTCCCATGGTCTTTGCAACCCACAGACCAGAAGATTCCCTCGGGTGCTTACACCACCAGGGCCCTGGGTTTCAAGCACAAAACTGGGTGGTCATTTGGGCAGACACCAAGCTAGCTGCAGGAATTTATTTTCATACCCCAGTGGCACCTGGAACTCAACCAAGACAGAACCATTCACTCCCCTGGAAAGGGGGCTGAAGTCAAGTAACCAAATGGTCTAGCTAAGCAGGTCCCACCCCGACAGAGCCCAGTAAGCTAAGATCCACTGACTTGAAATTCTCGCTGCCAGTAGACCAGTCTGAAGTCGACCTGGGACACTCCAGCTTGGTGGGGGTTGGGGCTTTCACCATCACTGAGGCATGAGTAGGTGGATTTCCCCTCACAGTGTAAACAAAACCTCTGGAAAGTTCAAACTGGGCAGAACCTAATTGTAGCCAGACTGCCTCTCTGGATTCCTCCTGTCTGGGCAGGGCATCCCAAAAAGTAAGGCAGAAGCCTCAATCAGAAGCTTATAGATAAAACTCCCATCTCCCTGGGACAGAAGATCTGGGGAAATGGGGGCTGTGGGTGCAGCTTCAGCAGACTTAAATGTTCTTGTCTACTGGATCTGAAGAGAGCAGCAGATCTCCCAGCATAGCACTCAAGCTCTGCTAAGGGACAGACTGCATCCTCAAGTGGGTCCCTGACCCCTGTGCCTCCTAATTGGGAGATACTTCCCTGAAAAGATCAACAGACACCTCATACAGGAGAGCTCCGGCTGACATCTGGTGGGTGCCCCTCAGGGACAAAGCTTCCAGAGGAGGGAACAGGCAGCAATCTTTGTTCTGCAGCCTTTGCTGGTGATACTCAGGCAAGCAGTCTGGAGCAGACCTCCAGCAAACTCCAGCAGACCTGCAGCAGAGGGGTCTGTTAGAAGGAAAACTAACAAACAGCAAAGAGGAGTATCAAAATCAACAAAAAGGACATCCACACAGAAACCCAATCCAAAGGTCACCAACATCAAAGACCAAAGGAAGATAAATCCACGAAGATGAGGAAAAACCACAATAAAAGATAAAAATTACAAAAGCCAGAACACCTCTTCTCTTCCAAAGGATCACAACTACTCGCCAGCAAGGGAACAAAACTGGACAGAGAATGAGTTTGAGGAAGTGAAAAAAGTAGGCTTCGGATGGTGGGTAATAACAAACTCATCCGAGCAAACAAGCAAGTGCTAACCAAATGCAAGGAAGCTAACAACACTGAATAAAGTTTAGAAGAATTGCTAACTAGAATAACCACTTTAGAGAAGAACATAAATGACCTGATGGAGCTGAAAAACACAGCATGAGAACTTCATGAAGCATACAAAAGTATCAATAGCCAAAATGATCAAGCGGAAGAAAGGATATCACAGACTGAAGATCAACTTAACAAAATAAAGCATGAAGACAAAATTAGGGAAAAATGAATGAAAGGAATGAACAAAGCCCCAAAGAAATATGGTACTATGTGAAAAGAGCAAACCTACATTTGACTGTTGTACCAGAAAGTGATGGGGAGAATGGAACCAAGTTGGAAAACTCTCTTCAAAATATTATACACCAGAACTTTCCTAGCCTAGCAAGACAGGAAAACATTGATCTTCAAGAAATACAGAAAACACTACAAAGATAATCCTTAAGAAGAGGAACTCCAAGACACATAAACGTCAGATTCACCAAGGTTGAAATGAAGGAAAAAATATTAAGGGCAGCCAGAGAGACAAGTCAGGTTATCCATAAATGGAGGCCCATCAGACTAACAGCAGATCTCTCTGCAGAAACCCTACAAGCCAGAAGAGAGTGGGGACCAACATTCAACATTTGTAATGAAAAGAATTATCAGTCCAGAATTTCATATCCAGCCAAACTAAGCTTCACAAGTGAAGGAAAAATAAAATCCTTTAAAGAGAAGCAAATGCTGAAAGATTTTGTAACCAACAGGCCTGCCTTATAAAAGCTCCTGAAGGAAGCACTAAATATGGAAAGGAAAAAAGGTACCAACCACTACAAAAACATACCAAATTATAAAGACTATTGACACTATAAGGAAACTACATCAACTAATGGGCAAAATAACCAATAACCAGATAGCATCATAATGACAGGATCAAATTCCCAAATATCAATATTAGCCTTAAATGTAAAAGAGCTAAATACCTCAATTAAAAGACATAGACTGGCAAATTGGATAGTCAAGACCCATCTGTGCACTGTATTCAGGAGACCCATCTCATGTGCAAAAGACATACATAGAATCAAAATAAAGGGATGGAGGAATATTTACCAAGCAAAAGGGAGGCAAAAAAAAAAAAAAAAAGCAGGGGTTGCAATGCTAGTCTCTGATAAAACAGACTTTAAACCAACAAAGATCAAAAGAAACAAAGAAGGGCATTACATAATGGTAAAGGGATCAATGCAACAAGAAGAGTCAAGTATCCTAAATATATATGCACCCAATACAGGAGCACCCAGATTCATACAGCAAGTTCCTCGAGACGTATAAAGAGACTTAGACTCTCACATAATAACAGTGGGAGACTTTAATACCCTACTGTCAATATAAGACAGACCAACCTGACTAAAAATTAACATGGATATTCAGAACTTGAACTCAGCTCTGGACCAAGTGGACCTAATAGACATCTACAGAACTCTCCACCCCAAATCAACAGAATATACATTCTTCTCATCACCACATCGCAATTATTCTAAAATTGACCACATAATTAGAAATAAAACACTCCTCAGCAAATGCAAAATAATGAAAATCATAACAGTCTCTCAAACCACAGTACAATAAAATTAGACCTCAGGGTTAAGAAACTTACTCAAAACAGCACAACCACCTACAAACTGAATAACCTGCTCCTGAATGACTACTGGGTAAATAACGAAATCAAGGCAGAAATAATTTCCTTGAAACCAATGAGAATTAGGGCACAACATACCAGAATCTCTGGGACACATTTAAAGCAGTATTTAGAGGGAAATTTATAGCATAAAATGCCCACAGGAGAAAGCAGAAATATCTAAAATCAACACCCTAACATCACAATTAAAGGAACTAGAGAAGCAAGAGCAAACAAATTCAAATGCTAGAAGAAGACAAGAAACAACTAAGCTCAGAGCAGAAGTGAAGGAGATAGAGACTCGAAAAACCCTTCAAAAAATCAATGAATCCAAGACCTGGTTTTTTCAAAAAATTAACAAAATAGATAGATCTCTAGCCAGAATAAAGAAGAAAAAAGAGAAGAATCAAATAGACACAATAAAAAAAAGATAAAGAGGATATCACCACCGATCCCACAGAAATAAAAACTACCATCAGAGATTGCTATAAACACCTCTGCACAAATAAACTATAAAATCTAGAAGAAATGGATAAATTCCTGGACACATGCACCCTCTCAAGATTAAACTAGGAAGAAGTAGAATTCCTAAACAGAACAATAACAAGTTCTGAAATTGAAACAGTTATTAATAGTCTGCCAACCAAAAAAAAACAAGGACCACACAGATTGACAGCTGAATTCTACCACAGTTACAAAGAGGAGCTGGTACCATTCCTTCTGAAACTATTCTAAACAATTGAAAAGGAAGGACTTCTCCCTAACTCAATTTATGAGGCCAGTATCATCCTGATACCAAAACCTGGCAGGTACACAACAAAAAAAGAAAATTTCAGGCCAATATCCGTGATGAACATCAAAGCAAAAATCCTCAATAAAATACTGGTAAACTGAATCCAGCAGCACATCAAAAAGCTTATTCACCTTGTTCAAATTGGCTTCATCCCTGGGATGCAAGGCTGGTTCTACATACGCAAATCAATAAACATAATCCATCACATAAGCAGAACCATTGACAAAAACCACATGATTATCTCAATAGATGCTGAAAAGGCCTTCAATAAAATTCAACACCCCTTCATGCTAAAAATTCTCAATAAACTAGGTATTGATGAAACTACCTCAAAATGATAAGAGATATTTTTGACAAACCCACAGCCAGTTTCATACTGAATGGGCAAAAGCTGGAAGCACTCCCTTTGAAAACTGGCACAAGACACCCTCTCTTGTCCCGGTTTTCAAAGGGAATGCTTCCAGCTTTTGCCCATTCAGGACACCCTCTCTCAACACTCCTATTTAATATAGTATTGGAATTTCTGGCCAGGTCAATCAGGCAAGAGAAAGAAATAAAATGTATTCAAATAGAATGAGAGGAAGTCAAACTGTCGCTGTTTGCAGATGACATGATTGTATATTTAGAAAATTCCATTGTCTCAGCCCAACATCTCCTTAAGCTAACAAGCAACTTTAGAAAAGTCTCAAGATGCAAAATCAATGGGCAAAAATCACAAGCATTCCTATATACCAGTAATAGACAGTCAAATCATGAGTGAACTCTCATTCACAACTGTGACAAAGATAATAAAATACCTAGGAATACAACTTTCAAAGGATGTGAAGGACCTCTTCAAGGAGAACTACAAACCACTGCTCAAGGAAATAAGAGAGGACACAATCAAATGGAAAAACATTCCATGCTCATGGATAGGAAGAATCAATATTGTGAAAATGGCCATACTGCCCAAGGTAATTCATAGATTCAATGCCATCCCCATCAAGCTACCAATGACTTTCTTCACAGAATTGGAAAAAACTACTTTAAAGTTCATACGGAACCAAAAAAGAGCCCACATAGCCAACACAATCCTAAGCAAAAAGAACAAAGCTGGAGGCATCACGCTACCTGACTTCAAACTACACTACAAGGCTACAATCACCAAAACAGCATTTTACTGGTACCAAAACAGATATATAGACCAATGGAACAGAACAGAGACCTCAGAAATAATGCCACACATCTGCAACCATCTGATCTTTGACAAATCTGACAAAAACAAGCAATGGGCAAAGGATTCCCTATTTAATAAATGGTGCTGGGAAAACTGGCTAGCCATATGCAGAAAACTGAAACTGGACCCCTTCTTTACTCCTTATACAAAAATTAACTCAAGATGAATTAAAGACTGAAACGTAAGTCCTAAAACCATAAAAACCCCAGAAGAAAAATTATACAATACCATTCAGGACATAGGTACGGGCAAAGACTTTATGACAAGAAAAACAAAAGCAATGGCAACCGAAGCCAAAATTGACAAATGGAATCTAATTAAACTAAAGAGCTTCTGCAGAGCAAAAGAAACTATCATCAGAGTGAACAGGCAGCCTACAAATTGGGAGAAAATTTTTGAAATCTATTCATCTGACAAAGGGCTAATATATTCAGAATCTACAAGGGACTTAAACAAATTTACAAGAAAAACTAAACAACCCCATCAAAAAGTGGGCAAATGAGTGAACAGACACTTCTCAAAGGAAGACATTCATGCAACCAACAAACATATGAAGAAAAAAAAGCTCATCATCACTGGTCTTTAGAGAAATGGTAATCAAAAACCACAGTGAGATACCATCTCATGCCAGTTAGAATGGTGATCATTAAAAGTCAGGAAACAACAGATGCTGGAGAGGCTGTGGAGAAATAGTAACGCTTTTACACTGTTGGTGGGAGTGTAAATTAGTTCAACCATTATGGAAGACAGTGTGGTGATTCCTCAAAGATCTAGAACCAGATATACCATTTGACCCAGCAATCCCATTACTGGGTATATACCCAAAGGATTATAAATCATTCTACTATAAAGACTCATGCACACATATGTTTATTGCAACACTATTCACAATAGCATAGACTTGGAATCAACCCAAATGCCCATCAATTATAGAGTGGATAAAGAAAATGTGGCACATATACACCATGGAATACTATGCAGCCATAAAACGGATGAGTTCATGTACTTTACAGGAACATGGATGAAGCTGGAAACCATAATTCTCAGCAAACTAATGCAGTAACAGAAAACCAAACACCACATGTTCTTACTCATAATTGAGAGTTGAACAGTGAGAACACATGGACACAGGGAGGGAAACATCACACACCAGGGCCTGTCATAGAGTTGTGGGCTAGGGGAGTTATAGCATTAGGAGAAATACCTAATGTAGATGATGGGTTGATGGGTGTAGCAAATCACCATGGCACATGTATACCTATATAAGAAACCTACATGTTCTGCACATGTATCCCAGAACTTAAAGTACATTTTTAAAACTTAATTTAAAACATTGTTAAGAAATTAACATACTTTATGCAATTAACCATTCAAAATTATACACGTTTCTCTATTAAAATAATTTCTGCTTAAATCATTTTATAATTTTTAGTCAAATAATTCCATATTCTTATAACATCAATTTTTAACTTACACTGATAATTCAAAAGTATATTTAAATTGGAGAACCATGGAATTACATTCCTTATAAAAGATTTATCACTAAAAAATTGCTAAAGAACTACTCAGTATTACTGGAACATTGCTTTATTCTCACTGAAAGCCAGATTTTCTTTTCTGGAAAAGGCAACTTGTTTTTCATTTTTTAAACAAGTTAACCTCTTGTGGCCCAGCTGGAAAATAAAAGTGACCAATTCCAATTTTCCAAAATAAACCAAACAGCTTAGAATAGATATTGAAAAAAATAGTGGAGGAGTTCAACACCTTACTGACAGCACTAGATGAATTATTGAGACAGAAATCAACAAAAAACACTGTACATAAGTTGGACTTTAGACCAAATACCTAAAAGACATTTACAGAACACTTTATTCAATAACCACAGAATATATATTACTCTCATTAGAGGAATTAGAACATTCTCTAATATAAAACATATGTTAGGCCACGAAACAAGACTCAATAAATTTTTAAAAATTAAAATCATACCAAGTTGCTTCTTGGATCACAACAGAATAAAACTAGAAATCAACTCCAAGAGAACCTCTTAAAACTATGCAAATATGCAATAACTAAACAACATACTCTTCAACAATTTTGGGGTCAATGACGGAATCAATTTCTTTTAAAAGAAATTTTTTGAAATAAGTGAAATTGGAAATACCGACACCTCTAGGAAACAGTAAAGGAGTGCTAAAATGAGAGTTTATAGTATTAAATAGCTACATCAAAAAAATAGAAAGATCACAAATTAACAACCTAACATCTCACCTCAAGGAACTAGAAAAACAAGAATAAACCATATGCAAAGCTAGCAGAAGAAAAGAAACAATGAAGATTAGAGTATAAATAAAATTGAAACCCCAAAAAATGCAAAATATCAATGAAACAAAAACTTGGTTCTTTGAAAGATAAATAAAATTGATAGACTGTTAAAAAGAATAAGAAAAGAAGACAAAAGATCCAAGTAATCCTAATCATAAATGAAAAGAAGACATAGCAAATAATCACAAAGAAATATAAAAGATCATCAGAGACTACTAGGAAGAACTGGATACCCACAAATTAGAAAACGGACAGAAAATTTATAAATTCTTAGAAACACACAATCTCTCGAGATTGAAAAAAAAATAAAAATTCTAAACAGATCAGTGATAAAGTATGAGGTTGAATCAGTAATGAAACATCTCACAACAACAAGTAAAGCACAGGACTAGTTGGATTCACATGATGTACAAAAAAGAAATGGTACAAATCCTCCTAAAACTTTTCTGAAAAATTGAGGAACAGAAATTTCTCCCTAATTCGGTCTGTGAAACCAGGGTAACCCTGATACCAAAGCTAGACAGGAACACAACAAATAAAATAATAAAACTTTACATCAATATCCCTGATGCAAAAATACTCAAAAAAATACTAGTGAAGTAAATTCAACAGCACATGAAAAGATAATACACCATGATCAAGTGTGTTTTATTCCAGGAGCGGAAGGATGATTCAACATATACAAATCAATGGATGTGATTCATCATGTAAACAGAATTAAAGACAAAAACCACATGATAATCTCAATAGAGGCAGAATAAGCATTCAGTAAATATCAGCATCTCTTCAGGATAAAAACTCTCAACAAATAGGCATAGAGGAAACATACCTCAAAATAATAATAGCTGTATATGACAAACCCACAGCCAACGAAATACTGAGAAGAAAAAAGTCAAAAGTAATTCCCCTATGAATTGGAACAAGATAAAAATATCTATTTTCACCACTCCTATTCAAACATAATACTGGAAGGTCTAGCCAATCAGATAAGAGAAAATATATAGAAGTCATTTGATTTGAAAAAGAGAAAGATAAATTATCTCTCTTTGCTGATGATATGATCTTGTGTGTAGAAAATCCTTAACAGTACACCAAAAAACTCCTATTTGATGACCAAATTCATAAAGTTTTAAGATCTAAAGTCAATGTACAAGATTTAGAGGTATTTCAATACTAGCAACAATCAAGCTGAGAACCAAATCAAGAAGTCAATTTCATTTACAATAGCTACAAAAATCCTACCTTGGAATATGGTTTTTTTGTTGTTGTTTTGTGTATATATACATATACACTTTACATTATGGGACACATGTGCAGAACATGCAGGTTTGTTACATAAGTATACACACACCATGGTGGTTTGTCACACCCATAAACCTGTCATCTACATTAGGTATTTCTCTTAATACTTTTCCTCACCTAGCCCCCCATCCCCCAACAGGCCCTGCTGTGTGATGTTCCTGTCCCTGTGTCCATGTGTTCTCATTGTTCAACTTCTACTTATGAGTGAGAAAATGCAGTGTTTGGTTTTCTTTTCCTGTGTTAGTTTGCTGAGAATGATGGTTTCCAGCTTCATCCATGTGCCTACAAAGTACATGAACTCATCCTTTCTATGGCTACATAGCATTCCACCTAGGAATATGTTTAAACAAGTAGGTGAAAGATCTCTACAAGGACAACTACAAAATACTGATGGAAGAAATCATAGATGACACAAACGAATGGAGAAACATTCCATGTTCACAGATCAGAAGAATTAGTATGGTTGAAATAACCATATTGCCCAAAGCAATCTACAGAGTCAAAGTAATCCCTTTCAAACTTCCAATGCCATTTTCAAAAAATTAGAAAATGGAAATCCTAAGAGTCATATGGAACCAAAAATGTACTTGAATGGCAAACCAATCCTAAGCAAAAAGAACAAAGCTGGAGGCATCATATTACCTGACTTCAAGTGCTACTACAAGGCTACAGTAACCAAAATAGCATGGTACTAGAAAAAAAATACACACATAGATCCATTGAATGGAACAAGAAATTCAGAAATAAAGTTACATATATACAGACAATTGGCCTTTGGCTGTCAACAAAAATATACAATGGGAAAAGAACATCCTTTACATTAAGTGGTCTTGGGAAAATTGGATTGCCATTTGCAAAAGACAAAATTTGGAGCAATTGTGAATGGAAGTTCATTCCTGATTTGGCTCTCTGTTTGTCTGTTACTGGTGTATAAGAATGCTTGTTATTTTTGCACAGTAATTTTGTATCCTGAGACATTGCTGAAGTTGCTTATCAGCTTAAGGAGATTTTGGGCTGAGACAATGGGGTTTTCTAAATATACAATCATGTCATCTGCAAACAGGGACAATTTGACTTCTTCTTTTCCTAACCGAATACCCTTGATTTCTTTCTCTTGCCTGATTGCTCTAGCCAGAACTTCCAACAATATGCTGAATAGGAGTGGTGAGAGAGGGCATCCCTGTCTTGTGCCAGTTTTCAAAGGGAATTTTTCCAGTTTTTGCCCATTCAGTATGATACTGGCTGTGGGTTTGTCATAAATAGCTCTTATTATTTTGAGATACGTTCCATCAATACCGAATTCATTGAGTGTTTTTAGCATGAAGGGCTGTTGAATTTTGTCAAAGGCCTTTTCTGCCTCTATTGAGATAATCATGTGGTTTTTGTCTTTGGTTCTGTTTATATGCTGGATTACGTTTATTGATTCGCGTATGTTGAACCAGCCTTGCATCCCAGGGATGAAGCCCACTTGATCATGGTGGATAAGCTTTTTGATGTGCTGCTGGATCCGGTTTGCCAGTATTTTATTGAGGATTTTTGCATCGATGTTCATCAGGGATATTGGTCTAAAATTCTCTTTTTTTGTTGTGTCTCTGCCAGGCTTTGGTATCAGGATGATGTTGGCCTCATAAAATGAGTTAGGGAGGATTCCCTCTTTTTCTATTGATTGGAATAGTTTCAGAAGGAATGGTACCAACTCCTCCTTGTACCTCTGGTAGAATTCAGCTGTGAATCCATCTGGTCCTGGACTTTTTTTGGTTGGTAGGCTATTAATTATTGCCTCAATTTCAGAGCCTGCTATTAGTCTATTCTGGAATTCAGGTTCTTCTTGGTTTAGTTTTGGGAGAGTGTAAGGGTCCAGGAAATTATCCATTTCTTCTAGATTTTCTAGTTTATTTGCGTAGAGGTGTTTATAGTATTCTCCGATGGTAGTTTGTATTTCTGTGGGGTCGGTGGTGATATCCCTTTTAACATTTTTTATTGCGTCTATTTGATTCTTCTCTCTTTTCTTCTTTATTAGTCTTGCTAGCGGTCTATCAATTTTGTTGATCTTTTCAAAAAACCAACTCCTGGATTCATTGATTTTTTGGAGGGTTTTTTGTGTCTCTATCTCCTTCAGTTCTGCTCTGATCTTAGTTATTTCTTGCCTTCTGCTAGCTTTCGAATGTGTTTGCTCTTGCTTCTCTAGTTCTTCGATTGTGATGTTAGAGTGTCAATTTTAGATCTTTCCAGCTTTCTCTTGTGGGCATTTAGTGCTATAAATTTCCCTTTACACACTGCTTTAAATGTGTCCCAGAGATTCTGGTATGTTGTATCTTTGTTCTCATTGGTTTCAAAGAACATCTTTATTTCTGCCTTCATTTCGTTTGGTACCCAGTAGTCATTCAGGGGCAGGTTATTCAGTTTCCATGTAGTTGAGCAGCTTTGAGTGAGTTTCTTAGTTCTGAGTTCTAGTTTGATTGCACTGTGGTCTGAGAGACTGTTTGTTATAATTTCTGTTTTTGTACATTTGCTGAGGAGTGCTTTACTTCCACTTATGTGGTCAATTTTGGAGTAAGTGTGATGTGGTGCTGAGTAGAATGTATACTCTGTTGATTTGGGGTGGAGAGTTCTGTAGATGTCTATTAGGTCTGCTTGCTGCGGAGATGAGTTCAATTCCTGGATATCCTTCAAAGAGAATGAAATACCTAGGAATACAACTTACTAGGGATGTAAAGGACCTCTTCAAGGAGAACTACAAACCACTGCTCAGTGAAATAAAAGAGGACACAAACAAATGGAAGAACATACCATGCTCATGGATAGGAAGAATCAATATCATGAAAATGGCCATACTGCCCAAGGTAATTTATAGATTCAATGCCATCCCCATCAAGCTACCAATGACTTTCTTCACAGAATTGGAAAAAACTGCTTTAAAATTCATATGGAACTAAAAAAGAGCCTGCATTGCCAAGACAATCCTAAGTCAAAAGAACAAAGCTGGAGGCATCACGCTATCTGACTTCAAACTATACTACAAGGCTATAGTAACCAAAACAGCATGGTACCGGTATCAAAACAGACATATAGACCAATGGAACAGAACAGAAGCCTCAGAAATAACACCACACATCTACAGCCATCTGATCTTTGACAAACCTGAGAAAAACAAGAAATGGGGAAAGGATTCCCTATTTAATAAATGGTGCTGGGAAAATTGGCTAGCCATAAGTAGAAAGCTGAAACTGGATCCTTTCCTTACTCCTTATACGAAAATTAATTCAAGATGGATTAGAGACTTAAATGTTAGACCTAATACCATAAAAACCCTAGAACAAAATCTAGGTAATAACATTCAGAACATAGGCATGGGCAAGGACTTCATGTCTAAAACACCAAAAGCAACAGCAACAAAAGCTAAAATTGACAAATGGGATCTAATTAAACTAAAGAACTTCTGCACAGCAAAAGAAACTACCATCAGAGTGAACAGGCAACCTACAGAATGGGAGAAAATTTTTGCAATCTACTCATCTGACAAAGGGCTAATATCCAGAACCCACAAAGAACTCAAACAAATTTACAAGAAAAAAACAAACAACCCCATCGAAAAGTGGGCAAAGGATATGAACAGACAGTTCTCAAAAGAAGACATTCATACAGCCAACAGGCACATGAAAAAATGCTCATCATCACTTGCCTCAGAGAAATGCAAATCAAAACCACAATGAGATACCATCTCACACCAGTTAGAATGGCGATCATTCAAAAGTCAGGAAACAACAGGTGCTGGAGAGGATGTGGAGAAATAGGAACACTTTCACACTGTTGGTGGGATTGTAAACTAGTTCAACCATTATGGAAAACAGTATGGTGATTCCTCAAGGATCTAGAACTTGAAGTACCATATGACCCAGCCATCCCATTACTGGGTATATACCCAGAGGATTATAAATCATGCTGCTCTAAAGACACATGCACACGTATGTTTATTGCGGCACTATTCACAATAGCAAAGACTTGGAATCAACCCAAATGTCCATCAGTGACAGACTGGATTAAGAAAATGTGGCACATATACACCATGGAATACTATGCAGCCATAAAAAAGGATGAGTTTGTGTCCTTTGTAGGGACATGGATGCAGCTGGAAACCATCATTCTCAGCAAACTATTGCAAGAACAGAAAACCAAACACCGCATGTTCTCACTCATAGGTGGGAACTGAACAATGAGATCACTTGGACTCGGGAAGGGGAACATCATACACCAGGGCCTATTATGGGGAGGGGGTTGGGGGGAGGGATTGCATTGGGAGTTATACCTGATGTAAATGACGAGTTGATGGGTGCTGACGAGTTGATGGGTGCAGCACGCCAACATTGCACAAGTATACATACGTAACAAACCTGCACGTTATGCACATGTACCCTAGAACTTAAAGGAAAATTTTTTAAAAAGACAAAAATTGGATCACTATCTCCTACCATATGCCAAAATCAACTCACGATGAATTATAGACTTAACTGTAAGACCCGATACTATAAAAATACTAGCAGAAAACCTAGGAAAACTCTCCTGGACATTGATCTTGATAAAGAAGTCATGACAAAGACCTCAGAAGCATAAGCAAAAAAACAAAAATAGACAAATAGGATGTAATTAAACTATAGAGCTTCTGCGCAGCAAAAGAAATAATTGACAGAGTTAACAGACAACCTGCAGGATAAAAGAAAATATTTGCAAGCTATTCATCTGACAGCAGAGTAATATGCCAAATATACAGGAAATTCAAACAAGTCAACAGGAATCTCAAACAAGTCAACAAGAAAATACCTCCTAAATAATCCAATTAAAAAGTAGGCAAAGGACATTAATAGGTATTTTTCAAGGAAGTCACACAAACGGCCAACAAGTATATATAAAAATTATCAACATCAGTAATTATTACAAAAATGCAATCAAAACTGCAATGAGGTATCATTTTACCCCAGTGATACTGGCTATTATTAAAAAGAAAAAATAGTACAGGTTGGTGAGGATGTGGAGAAAGGAGAACTCTTATACACTGTTGATAGGAATGTAACTTTGTACAACCTCCATGAAAAAGAGTCTGGAGATTTTCCAAAGGACTAAAACTAGAACTACCATTCAATCCAGCAATCCCACTACTGAATATCACCCAAAGAGAAAAAAAAAATCATTATGTCATTACATTATAAAGGTATCTGCACTCATACGTTTATAGCAGCACTATTCACATTAGCAAAAATATGAAAACAACCTAAGTGTCCATCAGTGGATGACTCATAAATTTTAATTCAATTATTTGCCTTCTACTTTCAAACTTAACTTCCCCATAAAGCAACCTTTTTCGATTATCTACTCCACCCTAACTCATTCTGGTCACCTGCTCCACCCTAACTCATTCTGATTATCTGTTACCTGCTCTGCTCTGACTCTCACCAAAGCACTCACCCCATCATTCTCTTTAAAACAGCTAATCGGAATTAGTTTAGCCTCTGCGGTCCAGCCCTAGCCAATAGGGGAACGACACAGCAGCAGGGGCCATGTGCGTCAGGGATAAGAACTCCTTCTCTTCGCTTGTCCGAATGTGTGCTCGCCATTGTTCCATCTGTAAGGGTGCACCCTTCTATATAGAAGTAATTTGCCTTGCTGAGAATTAAAAAGAAAATTTTAATAAAAAGAAATTGTAATAAATATAATAGTATTAAACACACACACACACACACACACACACACACACACACACGCTAGAATACTATTAAACCATAAAAAGAAAGCCATCATACCTTTTTCAGCAATATGGATGGAACTGGAGGCCATTATTTTAAGTGAAACAACTCAGAAGCTGAAAGTCAAATACCAGGTGTTCTCACTTAAAAGTGGGAGTTAAATAAAGTGTACATATGGGCTTAGAGTATGGAATAATAGTAATTGGAGACTCAGAGGGTGGAAGGATAGGAGGGGTTGAAGAATAAGCAATCACTTAATGGGTACAATGTACACTATTCTGGTGATGGATACACTAAAAGCCCAGAGTTCACTATTACTCATTATATCCATAGAACAAAATTGCACTTTTACCACCTCAATTTATACAAACAAGAAGAAACCAATTCAATCTACAAAATAATAAAATACCTAGGATTTAATTGAACCAAAGTGAAAGATCTCTATTAGAAAAACTGTAAAATACTGATGAAAGGAATTGAAGGGGAAATCAAAAAATGGAAAGACATCTCATGCTCATGGATTGGGAGAATCAATATTTTGAAAATATCTGTACTGCAAGTGCTCTGCAGATTCAATGCAATCTCTATCAAAATACCAATGACATTTTTCACATAAATAGAGAGACAAATTTTAAAATTCATATGGAACCACAAAAGACCCCAAATAGTTTAATCAATTCTGACCAAAAAAGATGAAACTGAGGTATCATACAACCTGATTTCAAATTGTACTATAAAGCTATAATATCCAAATCAGCCTGATAGTGGCATAAAAACAGACACATAGACTACAGGAACAGAATAGAGAGTCAGTAATCAATCCATACACTTACAGCCAACTCATTTTCAACAAAGGTGCCACAAACATACATTGATGAAAGGACAATCTCATTAGTAAATGGTGCTGGGTAAACTGGACATACGTATGCAGAAGAATAACACTAGATCTCCATCTTATACACAAAATTCAACTCAAAATGGCTTAAAGACTTAAAAGTAAGACCTGAACCTATGAAACTACTTGAAGAAAACACTGGGAAAATACTACAGGACATTGATTTGGGCAAAGAGTGTTTAAATAAGACCTCAAAAGTACAGATATCAGAAGAAAAATAGATGAATTAGCTTATATCAAGCTAAAAAGCTTCTGCATAGCAAAGAAAATAATTAACAAAGTGAAGAAACAGTTTACAGAATGGTAGAAAATATTTACAAACTATTCATCTGACAAGGATTTAATAACTAAAATATATGAGGAACTTAATAGCAAATAAATGAAGATAATAATAGTAATCCAATTTTTAAATGGGCAAAAACCCTGAGTAGACATTTCTTAAATGAAGATATACAAATAACAACAAGTTACATGAAAAAATGCTCAAATTCAGGTAAATGCCAATCAAAACCATAATGAGACATCATCTCACTCAAGTTAGAATAGATATCATCTAAACTACAAAAAATTACAAGTGCTAGTAAGGATACAGAGAAAGCATACACTATTGATGCAAGTGTAAAATTGTTAAGCCACTATGGGAAATCAGTATGGCAGTACATCAAAACACTAAAAATAGAACTACCATATGACCAAGCAAGTCCACCACTGGATATATATCCAAAAGAAAGAAAATCCATTTATCAAAGAGGAATCTGCAACCCCATGTTTACTACAGCACTATTCACAATAGCCAAAACATAGAATCAACCTAAATGCTCACCAACAGATGAATGGATAAAATAAATGTGGTATATATACAAAACTGAATACTATACAGGCACAAAAAATAATAAAATTCTATCGTTTGCAGCAACATGGATGGAACTGGAGATCATTATGTTAAGTGAAATAAGCCAGCACAGAAAGACAAATGGTGCATGTTCTCACTCATATGTATGTGCTAAAAAAGTAGAACTCATGGAGGTAGAGAGTAGAATGGTGCTTACCAGAGACCAGGAAAAGAAAGAGGTGGGGGATGTAGAGATGTTGCTTAAAGGGTACAAAAGTACAGTTAGATAGAAAGAATATGTTCTAATATGTGATAGTCCAGTAGGAAAATAATAGTTAACAATAATTTATTGTATATTTCAAAGTAGCTAGAAGACTAGAATTTTAATGTTCCCAATACAAAGAAAAGATAAACATTTGAGTTGATGGATATCCCAAATACCCTGATTTGATAGTTACACATTGTATACATGTATCAAAATATCATGTGTCCAAAAATATGTACAACTATGATATATCAATTAAAAATAACCAAAAAATTCAGGTGGCTCATGAAGAACAAATTTAAGGTACAAAAGTTAACATCCTTAATGCATTAAAAACTCTTAAAAATGAATTTTAAAAAATTAACAGAGAATTGGCAAAAGACATGAGCATACAAGACACACATCCAACAGAAACACAAATGGTTAAAAAATACGTTCTAAAATGTTCAGACAAATGGAAATTAAAGCTGGGAATTGTGGCACTCACCTGTAATCCCAACACTTTGAAAGGCTGAGGTGATAGGATTGGTTGACCTCAGAAGTTCAAGGCTATAGTGAGTTGTGATCATGCTACTGCACTCCGGCCAGACTGGGCTACATAACAAGACCCTGTCTCAAAGGAGGGAAGGGAGAGAGACATTTTTCATCTATCAAACAAAAAGAAATGGCACTGTGGGTAAAACACTGGTGCTGTGAGAGACAAAATATCAGTCTGCTAGTATGAGTATAAATTGATACTTGTTTGAAGGATAGAGTGGACTCATAAATCAGTTTTTAAATTGTTCATACACTTTCAACCAACTATCCCACTTCTTGAAACCTTATGCAAACAAAGAAAAAAATTAATATGGAAAATAAGATATATAAGGGTAAAAAATCTTGGAAATAAACTGAATATGAGAATAGCTAAATACATTATGAACCTCTATAAAAAGGAATATAATGTGGTGATTCAAATCATAATTTTGAAGAATATTTCAGGCAAATTCTCAAGATGTAATGTTAGTGAAAGAACATGATGAAAAACTACACTAAAAATAACTATGTATTTTTAAACTCTTCAAATACATATCAAACAAAAGAGACCAAAAAAATGTTTTAATGGTTAACAGACATCAGTTCTGGGTGTGGTAGTTTAGGAGTTTTTAATTTCTTCTTAGCCTCTTCAGTACATTTCAGGTTTCCTACAGAAAGCATCTATTAATTTTATGTATTATATTTAATAGTATAAAATGATATTATAACATACCATATTGTTATGTATGAAGAGGCTCTGGAATCTATAATATTGACTACACATTGATGATAAGTGCACCATTGGGTAATTTAAAACTAATTACTCTAAATTGCCGACACTGAGGCAAATACACAGGTTGATCTAATCACTGTGTTAAAATTGTATTTGAAATTGAGAGGAGTGGTACAAATCACACATTTTCAGAACCACTATCTGTTAGAAAGACTTTTTTTTAACATCAGAAAACATCTTAATGTTTATTTGGGTATAAGAATTAAAAGTGAAGTAAGAGAAGAAACAAAAAGTTCAAAATCATTTAACTGCAATTACCCAATTTAGAATTTTGAAAATTCAATAGGAATTGGACCTTGATCTTTCATTAACAGTACTGAATCTGGGACACTGAAATCACATCACTCTTCTAACTTTGGCATGTCATTTCTACAACTCATTTATCACCAAAGCAAAACTGACTCCAGGTATGCCTAGAGCAACAGAAGTCTCACCTCTGAGGAACAGAAAAGCAGCAAGAACATCTGATGGTCTCTTTTGATTGCAATTAATATTGATGGTTAACTTAATGTCTTCTGGAGCTAACTTAAGTTTCTGAAAATCAGTGCCATTATAATCTTCCTCTGTCCTAATCCTAAAAATAGACAAAGATGGTTTCTAGATCTAAACATGTAAGTCCTCTTTTAAAGTTGTTTTAAAAATACCAATACATGGCAAAAGCCTGAGAAAGACTTTTAATGAATAACATGAAGAAAACTTTGCTGTGGAGACAACTGTATTAATAAATTCCACTTTACATTCAGTGGTACTGAGAAAGGAAGAACTTTCAAGGGTTATAAAAAGGTTGATAGCCTTTAGACATTTACAATGATTCACTTTCCCAGCACTTTCTGAAAGAGAATCATGAACTGAGTAACAATCAATAAATAACATGCAAAAATATCTTCACTTTATTCTCTAACTTTCTGGTAAGAAGACTGACATCTATATAACTATGGATTTTGAGAAAACCATAATTTATCACTTTAGAAGGAAACATAAGAATAAGAGTAGAATTGAGGCTGGGTACAGTGGCTCATGCCTGTAATCCAACACTTTGGGAGACCAAGACAGGTGGCTGACTTGAGCCTAGGAGTTAGAGACTAGCCTGGCCAACATGGTGAAACCCCATCTCTACTAAAAATACAAAAATTAGCCAAGCATGGTGACCCATGCTTGTAATCTCTGTTACTTGGGAGGCTGAGGCAAGAGAATCCCTTGAACCTGGGAGACAGAGCTTGCAGTGAGCCAAGATCGTGCCACTGCACTCTAGTGTGGGTGACAGAGCAAGACTGTCTCAAAAACAAACAAACAAAAAAAGACTTGATTATCACTTTTAAAATTTTATTTGAAGAGAAGTAAAAGGAAAATACCAACTGGCAGAATAAACAGAATTTAACTTATTGATTATATTTCCTCATTTTTTCACACAAAGAATACGTTGCTAATCTTTCACCTCAAAGCAAATCCTAATAAGAAATAGATTTACTTTGACTGCTTTTTTATAACTTCTAAAATTATGTAAAATGTAAAACACATTTTATAAGTTTTAGGAAAATTATATAAAGGGAGTCAGCATATCTACCAGTAAGTATGGCACCTGATTTTACTTGTGGTTACTTGTGATTTTCAGTAAACAAGTTTAACGAGACATATCAAAATGGTACTAGAGATTTTCTCATTTTTGCAGGCTTTACTTTTGATATTATATTATCTTTAAAAGAAAATATTTTCAGCAGGGAATAATATCACTAACATATATAATATTGTCAGGAAATGTTATAAATAAAAATTTAACATTGGATGAATGCAGTAAAATAGTGTACTTTTGATTACAGATTTGAAAACATTGTTTCTCTATGAGAACAGAAAAAAAGTAAAAAAGCAGCAGCATTAATTCAAGAAGAAATTAAGTATCTAACATCAAAAAGATTTTGAGTCGAGACTTGACATAGCTTTTACACCATAAACAGTCAAACCCTAGCATGGTGAATCTCCACACACACACACACACACACACACACACACACACACACAGAAACACAGAGAAAAAAACGGTAACAATTCTCAGGCAAAGTCAATCACACAAAATAAGCATGTGAAGAAGAAGTGAGTTTGTAACGTGTTTTGTTATGTGTATAACTAGTATTCGATGGCAAATTATCAGCCAAAAGGAAAAACTTTTTTACAAACATTGTGAAAATGAGATTTATTATAGCTTAATTAAGTATAAAGAGTTATTTCTCAAAATACTAAGTAAAATCTGACCAAATCCATTATGTCATTTGCTTAAAACAAAAATTTTAAATAATATATTTTCTGAATCCTTTTCTTTTTGTTCAAATTTTATTTAAAAAGGAAAGCAACTGCTAACTCTGAAATCAGCAACTTGTATATGTAGTAATAATCCTTGGCTATGTCTGTGTGCTGTAAAGATGTGGGCCTGGGAATTTTCACTGGATTGAAGGTAGATTTTTATTTTCATTTACACATAAAAAAATCATTGAGTTTGACTTAAGGAAACGTGTAACTGTTAGTATTTCTACTGACATGACATAGATATTTCAAGGTTTCATTCAGTGCCTTGACAAACAATAAATAAAAATAAGATTATCATTCTGTAAGTGGCTTTACACGTTGTCATGACAAAAATAAAAGAACTAAAGATGAACAAGAAGGAAGAAGAGAAAATTAAGGAATGGAAAGAGAGAAGGAGAAATAGAAGAAAGCAAACAGCTTCATGTTCTTGAAGGAAAACTTGACTTTGGGATTAGATTTTTAAATATGGCAGTTACTGTCATAAGAGTACAGTCATCTTTCCAAGGTAAGAAGAACTTATGAACACAAAGAAGAAAATAACAGGAAGATGGCCGAATAGGAACAGCTCCAGTCTCCAACTCCCAGCACGAGCGACGCAGAAGACAGGTGATTTCTGCATTTTCAACTGAGGTACTGGGTTCATCTCACTAGGGAGTGCGGGACAATCAGTGCTGGTCAGCTGCTGCAGCCCATCCAGTGAGAGCTGATGCAGGGTGAGGCATCGCCTCACCTGGGAAACGTAAGCAGGAAGGGAATCCCTTTTCCTAACCAGGGGAACTGAGACACAAAACACCCGGAAAATCGGGTAACTCCCACCCCAATACTGCACTTTACCAAGGATCTTAGCAAACGGGCACACGAGGAGACTATATCCCACACCTGGCCAGGAGGGTCCCACACCCACAGAGCCTCCCTCATTGCTAGCACAGCAGTCTGCAATCTACTGGCAAGGCAGCAGTGAGGCTGGGGGAGGGGCGCCCGCCATTCCTGAGGCTTAAGTAGGTAAACAAAGCAGCTGGGAAGCTCGAACTAGGTGGAGCTCACAGCAGCTCAAAGAGTCCTGCCTGTTTCTGTAGACTCCACCTCTGGGGACAGGGCACAGCTAAACAACAACAACAAAAAAAAAAGCAGCTGAAACCTCTGCAGACGCAAACAATTCTGTCTGACAGCTTTGAAGAGAGCAGTGGATCTCCCAACATGGAGGTTGAGATCTGAGAATGGACAGACTGCCTGCTCAAGTGGGTCCCTGACCCCTCAGTAGCCTAACTGGGAGACATCCCCCACTAGGGGCAGACCGACACCCCACACCTCCCACAGTGGAGTACACCCTACAGAGGAAGCTTCCAAGGCAAGAATCAGACAGGTACACTCGCTGTTCAGCAATATTCTATCTTCTAGAGCCTCTGCTGCTGATATCCAGGCAAACAGGGTCTGGAGTGGACCTCAAGCAATCTCCAACAGACCTACAGCTGAGGGTCTTGACTGTTAGAAGGAAAACTAACAAACAGGAAGGACACCCACACCAAAACCCCATCAGTACGTCACCATCATCAAAGACCAGAGGCATATAAAACCACAAAGATGGGGAAAAAGCAGGACAGAAAAGCTGGAAATTCAAAAAATAAGAGCGCATCTCCCCCGGCAAAGGAACGCAGCTCATCGCCAGCAATGGATCGAGGACAAAGAATGACTTTGAGGAGATGAGAGAAGAAGCCTCCAGTCCATCAAACTTCTCAGAGCTAAAGGAGGAATTACGTACCCAGTGCAAAGAAACTAAAAATCTTGAAAAAAGAGTGGAAAAATTGATAACTAAAATAATTAATGCAGAGAAGGCCATAAACGAACTGACAGAGATGAAAACCATGACACGAGAAATACGTGACAAATGCACAAGCTTCAGTAACCAACTCAACCAACTGGAAGAAAGAGTATCAGCAATTGAGGATCAAATGAATGAAATGAAGCAAGATGAGAAATCTAAAGAAAAAGGAAGAAAAAGAAATGAACAAAGCCTGCAAGAAGTATGGGATTATGTAAAAAGACCAAATCTCCGTCTGATTGGGGTGCCTGAAAGTGAGGGGGAAAATGGAACCAAGTTGGAAAACACTCTTCAGGATATCATCCAGGAGAACTTCCCCAACCTAGTAGGGCAGGCCAACATTCAAATCCAGGAAATACAGACAACACCACAAAGATACTCCTTGAGAAGAGGAACTCCAAGCCACATAATTGCCAGATTCACCAAAGTTGAAATGAAGGAAAAAATCTTAAGGGCAGCCAGAGAGAAATGACAGGTTACCCACAAAGGGAAGCTCATCAGACTAACAGCAGATCTCTCAGCAGAAACTCTACAAGCCAGAAGAGAGTGGAGGCCAATATTCAACATTCTTAAAGAAAAGAATTTTAAGCCCAGAATTTCATATCCAGCCAAATTAAGTTTCATAACTGAAGGAGAAATAAAATCCTTTACAGATAAGCAAATGCTTAGAGATTTTGTCTGCACCAGGCCTGCCTTACAAGAGATCCTGAAGGAAGCACTAAACACGGAAAGGAACAACCAGTCCCAGCCATTGCAAAAACATGCCAAAATGTAAAGACCATCAATGCTAGGAAGAAACCGCATCAACTAATAAGCAAAATAACCAGTTAACATCATAATGGCAGGACCAAGTTCACACATAACAATATTAACCTTAAATGTGAATGGACTAAATGCTCCAATTAAAAGACAGACTGGCAAACAGGATAAAGAGTCAAGACCCATCAGTCTGCTGTATTCAGGAGACCCATCTCACATGCAGAGACATACATAGGCTCAAAATAAAGGGATGGAGGAAGATCTACCAAGCAAATGGAGAACAAAAAAAAGCAGGGGTTGCAATACTAGCCTCTCATAAAATAGACTTTAAACCATCAAAGATCAAAAGAGACAAAGAAGGCCATTACATAATGGTAAAGGGATCAATGCAACAGGAAGAGCTAACTATCGTAAATATATATGCACCCAATACAGGAGCACCCAGATTCATAAAGCAAATCCTTAGAGACTTACAAAGAGACTTAGACTCCCATACAATAATAATGGGAGACTTCAACACCCCACTGTCAACATTAGACAGATCAACGAGACAGAAAGTTAACAAGGATATCCAGGAATTGAACTCATCTCTGCAGCAAGCAGACCTAATAGACATCTACAGAACTCTCCACCCCAATTCAACAGAATATACATTCTACTCAGCACCACATCACACTTACTCCAAAACTGACCACATAAGTGGAAGTAAAGCACTCCTCACCAAATGTAAAAGAACAGAAATTATAACAAACAGTCTCTCAGACCACAGTGCAATCAAACTAGAACTCAGGACTAAGAAACTCACTCAAAACTGCTCAACTACATGGAAACTGAATAACCTGCCCCTGAATGACTACTGAGTACATAATGAAATGAAGGCAGAAATAAAGATGTTCTTTGAAACCAATGAGAACAAAGATACAACATACCAGAATCTCTGGGACACATTTAAAGCAGTGTGTAAAGGGAAATTTATAGCACTAAATGCCCACAAGAGAAAGCTGGAAAGATCTAAAATTGACACTCTAACATCACAATTAAAAGAACTAGAGAAGCAAGAGCAAACACATTCAAAAGCTAGCAGAAGGCAAGAAATAACTAAGATCAGAGCAGAACTGAAGGAGATAGAGACACAAAAAACCCTCCAAAAAATCAATGAATCCAGGAGTTGGTTTTTTGAAAAGATCAACAAAATTGATAGACTTCTAGCAAGACTAATAAAGAAGAAAAGAGAGAAGAATCAAATAGACACAATGAAAAATGATAAAGGGGATATCACCACCGACCCCACAGAAATACAAACTACCATCGGAGAAAACTATAAACACCTCTACGCAAATAAACTAGAAAATCTAGAGGAAAGGATAATTTCCTGGACACTTACACTCTCCCAAGACTAAACCAGGAGGAAGCTGAATTCCTGAATAGACCAATACCAGGCTCTGAAATTGAGGCAATAATTAATACCCTACAATCAAAATGTCCAGGACCAGATGCATTCACAGCTGAATTCTACCAGAGGTACAAGGAGGAGCTGGAACCATTCCTTCTGAAACTATTCCAATCAATAGAAAAAGAGGGAATCCTCCCTAACTCATTTTATGAGGCCAACATCATCCTGATACCAAAGCCTGGCAGAGACACAACAAAAAAAGAGAATTTTAGACCAATATCCCTGATGAACATCGATGCAAAAATCCTCAGTAAAATACTGGCAAACCAGATCCAGCAGCACATCAAGAAGCTTATCCACCATCATCAAGTGGGCTTCATCCCTGGGATGCAAGGCTGGTTCAACATACACAAATCAATAAATGTAATCCAGCATATAAACAGAACCGAAGACAAATACCACATGTTATCTCAATAGATGCAGAAAAGGCTTTTGACAAAATTCAACAGCCCTTCATGCTAAAAACGCTCAATAAATTCGGTATTGATGGAACGTACCTCAAAATAATAAGAGCTATTTATGACAAACCCACAGCCAGTATCATACTGAATGGGCAAAAACTGGAAAAAATCCCTTTGAAAACTGGCACAAGACAGGGATGCCCTCTCTCACCACTCCAATTCAACATAGTGTTGGAAGTTCTGGCTAGGGCAATCAGGCAAGAGAAAGAAATCAAGGGTATTCAGTTAGGAAAAGAAGAAGTCAAATTGTTCCTGTTTGCAGATGACATGATTGTATATTTAGAAAACCCCATTGTCTCAGCGCAAAATCTCCTTAAGCTGATAAGAAACTTCAGCAAAGTCTCAGGATACAAAATTACTGTGCAAAAATCACAAGCATTCTTATACACCAGTAACAGACAAACAGACAGCCAAATCAGGAATGAACTTCCATTCACAATTGCTTCAAAGAGAATAAAATACCTAGGAATCCAACTTACAAGGGATGTAAAGGACCTCTTCAAGGAGAACTACAAACCACCACTCTGTGAAATAAAAGAGGACACAAACAAATGGAAGAACATACCATGCTCATGGATAGGAAGAAGCAATATCATGAAAATGGCCATACTGCCCAAGGTAATTTATAGATTCAATGCCATCTCCATCAAGCTACCAATGACTTTCTTCACAGAATTGGAAAAAACTGCTTTAAAGTTCATATGGAACCAAAAAAGAGCCCGCATTGCCAAGACAATCCTAAGTCAAAAAAACAAAGCTGGAGGCATCACGCTACCTGACTTCAAACTATACTACAAGGCTACAGTAACCAAAACAGCATGGTACTGGTACCAAACCTGAGATATAGACCAATGGAACAGAACAGAGTCCTCAGACGTAATATCACACTTCTACAGCCATCTGACCTTTGACAAACCTGACAAAAACAAGAAATGGGGAAAGGATTCCCTATTTAATAAATGGTGCTGGGAAAATTGGCTAGCCATAAGTAGAAAGCTGAAACTGGATCCTTTCCTTACTCCTTATACGAAAATTAATTCAAGATGGATTAGAGACTTAAATGTTAGACCTAATACCATAAAAACCCTAGAACAAAACCTAGGTAATACCATTCAGGACATAGGCATGGATACGGACTTCATGTCTAAAACAACAAAAGCAATGGCAACAAAAGCCAAAATTGACAAATGGGATCGAATTAAACTAAAGAGCTTCTGCACAGCAAAAAAAACTACCATCAGAGTGAACAGGCAACCTACAGAATGGGAGAAAATTTTTGCAATCTACTCATCTGGCAAAGAGCTAATATCCAGAACCTACAAAGAGCTCAAAAAATGTACAAGAAGAAAACAAACAACCCCATCGAAAAGTGGGCAAAGGATATGAACAGACATTTCTCAAAAGAAGACATTCATACAACCAACAGGCACATGAAAAAATGCTCATCATCACTGGCCATCAGAGAAATGCAAATCAAAACCACAATGAGATACCATCTCACACCAGTTAGAATGGCGATCATTAAAAAGTCAGGAAACAACAGGTGCTGGAGAGGATGTTGAGAAATAGGAACACTTTTACACTGTTGGTGGGATTGTAAACTAGTTCAACCATTATGGAAAACAGTATGGTGATTCCTCAATGATCTAGAACTAGAAGTACCATATGACCCAGCCATCCCATTACTGGGTATATACCCAAAGGATTATAAATCATGCTCCTCTAAAGACACATGCACACGTATGTTTATTGCGGCACTATTCCCAATAGCAAAGACTTGGAATCAACCCAAATGTCCATCAGAGACAGACTGGATTAAGAAAATGTGGCACATATACACCATGGAATATTATGCAGCCATAAAAAAGGATGAGTTTGTGTCCTTTGTAGGGACATGGATGCAGCTGGAAACCATCATTCTCAGCAAACTATCACAAGAACAGAAAACCAAACACCGCATGTTCTCACTCATAGGTGGGAACTGAACAATGAGATCACTTGGACTCGGGAAGGGGAACATCACACACTGGGGCCTATCATGGGGAGCGGGGAGAGGGAAGGGATTGCACTGGGAGTTATACCTGATGTAAATGACGAGTTGATGGGTGCAGCACACCAACATGGCACAAGTATACATATGTAACAAACCTGCACGTTATGCACATGTACCCTAGAACTTAAAGTATAATAATAATAATAAAAAAGAAAGAAAATAACAGACACTGGGGTCTACTTGAGGCAGGGGTGGAAGGAAGCAGAAGAGCAGAAAAAATAACCATTATATACTGAGCTTAATACCTGGATGATGAAATAATATGTACAGCAAACCCCTATGACACGTGTTTATCTATCTAACAAACCTTCACATGTATGCCCAAACCTAAAATAAAAGTTAAAAAAAAAGAAAAAGAAAAAACTAGAGACAAACACAGTCTTAGGGAACAAATGACAATTTCTATGCAACTCAAAATTTCAGCTTGTTTTTTTAAACTGAAATCAACCACCACTAAAGCCTAGGTAGTTTAACAGTGCTTGATCATAGGAAATACTCATTAAATATACATCTTGATTGACTGAGTGACTGAGGACTTTGAAAAGTCAATATTTTATCTATGGTGGTATTTATATAATCACTTTTTAAACTCTGATCTGTGGAAATTAGTTGTGTCTGGAACTTACCCTGGGATAGCAACCATATAAAAACAGTGACCATCTAGTGACTTTTGGTAAAATAGACCCTTAAGAAAAAAACATACATGTTCTTAACTTTTAAGAAATGTCTAAATAAAAATATATTTAATAATATTAATTCTTCAATGAAACATTTGACAGATAATAATTTTAAAGATACATTTAAAGTTTTTCTTATTCTATTTATCATCAGTGAAAATAAATCTCATTAACATTTTCTTTTAAAACAAGGTCAAAAAAGGCAGTGCTGTAATTAATTTTTAGTGCCTCATGACTAGATACGGGTTTTAGTTTTATTTAATTTATAAATTATAATCACAGACCTCAGAAGCGTCACATGATTTCTCAAGGAGACAATTCTTCCAATATGTAATCTTATGATATAATTTTTAAATTCAGATTCAAGGGGTACATGCGCTTGTTTGTTAGGTGGGTATATTGCATGATACTGAGGTTTGGGTTATGAATGACCCCGTTAGCCAGGTACTGAGCATAGTACCTAATATGTAGATTTTCAGCCCTTTCCCCCTTCCTCTCTCCCCCTTCTACTAGTCTCCAGCTTCTATTGTTGCCATCTTTATGTCCACGTGTTCCCAATATTCAGCATTTACTTATAAGTGAGAACATGTGGTATTTGCTTTTCTGTTCCTATGTGAATTTGCTTAAGATAATGGCCTTCTGCTGCATCCATGTTGCTGCAAAGGACATAATATTATTCTTTTTATGGCTGTGTACCATTCCATGGTGTATATGTACCACATTTTCTTTACCCAGTCCACCACTGAGGAGAACCTAGGTTGATTCCATGTCTTTGCTATTGTGTATAGTGATGCAATGAACATAAGAGTACATGTGTCTTTTGGGTAGAACAATTCATTTTCCTTTGAGTATATACACAATAACGGCATTGCTGAGTTTAATGGTAGTTCTGCTTTATGTTCTTTGAGAAATCTCCAAACTGCTTTCCAAAGTGAATTAACTCATTTACATTTTCACCAACAGTGTATAAGAATTACCTTTTCTCTGCAGCCTTGCTAGCATGTTATTTTTTGGCTTTTTAGTAATAGCCATTCTAAATGGTATGATATGGTATCTCACTGTGGTTTTGATTTGCATTTCTCTGATGATTAGTGATGTTGAGCATTTTTTTGTATGTTTGTTGGCTGCTTGCATGTCTTCTTTTGAGAAGGGTCTGTTCATGTCTTTTACCCACTTTTAATTAGGTTTCTTTGGCTTGTTCAGTTGTTGCTTATAGACTGTGGATATTAGAATTCTGTTGGATGCATAGTTTGCAAGTATTTTCTTCCATTCTGTAGGGTTTCTGTTTACTCTACTGGTCTTCTTTTTTTTTTTTTTTTTTTTTTTTTTTTTGCTTTTTGTTCTGTTTTGTTTGTTTTTGTTTTTGTTTTTTTTTGCTGTGCAGAAGCTATTTCATTTCATCGGCTTCACTTGTCAATTTTTATTTTTGTTGCAATTGCTTTTGACGAGTTAGTCATAATTTCTTTCCTAGAGTTGATATACAGAATTGTATTTTCTAGGTTTTCTTCTAGGATTCTTATAGTGTGTGGTCTTACATTTAAACCTTTAATCCAACTTGAGTTAATTTTTGTTTATGGTGAAAGGTAGGGTTCCTGTTTGCATATTCTACATCTGGTTAGCTAGCTACCCCAGCACCATTTATTGAATAGAGAGTCCTCTCCCCATTGCTTATTGTTGTCAACTTCATCAAAGATCAGATGGCTGTACGTGTATCATGTTATTTCTGGGTTCTGTATTCTGTTCCATTGATATATCTATTTTTTTCTTTTGTGAGACAGGGTCTCACTCTGTTGCCCAGGCTGGAGTATAGTGGCACAATCTCAGCTTACTGCATTCTAATCTCCTGACTCAAGCATCCTCCCACCTCAGCCTCCCAAGTAGCTAAGACCCACTCAGCTCCTTGGATCACCACTCCCAGCAGCTAATTTTATTTTTTATAGAGATAAGTTCTCCTTATGTTGTCTAGGCTGGTCTCAAGTAATCCTCCCGCCTCAGCCTCCCAAAGTGCTAGAATTACAGGTGTGAGCCACCACACCTGGCTAATCTATTTTTCTATATAATTTCGGTAATCTATTTTTAATTTATTTTAAAACTTATACTAATTATGAAAGTATTTTTAGAATTTAATCAAATTGTTAAAATCATTTTATAATATGTTGGCATTTACCTTAAACACATTTTTGTTTTTGCACAGAAAAGTGGTAACTAATATTTTTATCCACTGCTGTTTAAGTTTGTAATTAGCTGCAAATCAAGTAATGTGGCAAATAATAAACAACGATTAGTATGAAACTGAAATATATAAGTAATTCCAAAATATGTTTTTTAACCACTGTTTTTCTCACTCTTCAATTTTCCAGTCAAGTCTCTAATTGGAGCTATTAAATATTTTTAATAGTCTATTTTTACTTAATTTTCCATATTTCTCTCTCAGATCTCTAGTAGAGACAAGAGAAGGAAAATGACCACTAAGTAAGCATCGAGAAGGCTAGACATCAACTGACAACTGTGAGAGCCAACTACACATAAGGTACTATCCTAGGCTATTTTGAATTTGATAAATTTAGCAATCTTTAAATGATTGATAATGAAAAGAGATTTCCACCTTTTCATTTTTCTAAATTAAAACATTTGAAAGCAACAACCATCTAATCTCAACATCATTTCATGCTTAAAAGATACGTTGACAACACAAAATATGTTAAAAATTGTCTCAGAATAAGTTACAATCTTTTAAATTCTGCATCTTCAGGTTTATGGAACACAACGGTTTTATTTTTCTCATTTGGCTGAAGCCTAGAACAAATTTTATCACAGTTCAGTGTTTATCTATGGATCTATTATTAGGAAAACCTGGTTTGTGAGTTTGTGGAGTGAAAAGATGAATAATACACAGTAGCTGCCATTAATAAATTTAGGATCTAGGAGAAAGATAAGAGTAATGCACACAGCAGTTGCACATAATAAAAACTGTAAAAAAGAAAGACATAACTGACATAGTTATTATGTATTGAGTCATTCCAGTAGCTTGTCGTGAACCCATATGGTAGATACTGTTACTATTCTCATTTCAGATGAGGATACTAAGGCTGGGAAAAGGTATGTAATTTATTCTCAGTGACAGTTTCTAAGTGATGGGCTGGGATTCTCACATATATCAATTTGACACTAAAATTCTCTGTTACTGGAGGAATTCAAGCAGAACCTATAGAATTTGATTTGTAGAAGAACTTTCAAGTAGATGACCCCTAACAACCACTCAACCTTTCTCCTCCATTTGTAGCAGGCTATGTTCTCAACAGGAGGTTGAAAACTAAAAGGAGAATGCTTGACTAAGAATTCAGAGGGGTGTGTGTGTGTGTGTGCATGCGTGCACATGCAGACATGCACGTTCCTGTGTGTGGGGTGGAGGGGAGGTGGTTGTTGTCCATATAGAGGGGAGAGTTGCAGTAAGCTGCCTTGAATGAAACTTTCACTGTACAACGTGGAAAGAAAAGAGTAGACGATTTAGAGCCAAACCTTGTGGAATATTTCCATTTGGGGGACAGCAAGATAATATTGTTAAAGCAAATAGAAAAGGAGTAATCAAAGTAATAGAAGAGATAATATTTATAGATAAACTGCCCACAAAGAAGCATAGGCAACTGTACATGTATTGAAATATTAGTCATCCCTCTTCAACTAAGATATCTTTCCACATCATTATAAAGTGAAGTCATATCATTCTAACTTTCCAGTGAAAGGCTTTTGTAGAATTATAAAATCATAAATCAGAGTGGATCTCAGATTCTGTTCCTTTTAAGGCTTAGAGCTTTTAGAAAGTTGTTGTTGGGAAATTTTAAATCCTTTAGAAAGAAGTTGGGAAATTTTAAATCCTTTCTTCTTTTTCTTTTCACATGAAAACCCTGAACTTGCACAATAGAAACAACCTGTCCTTTGAATTTGATTGCCTCTATTTTTTAGTCAATTTGAGGATAAGCTTCAGAGTGTTGTGTATTCTCTGGAAAAAAACGTGTCTGCTTCTGAAGCACATGTTTCCTATTGAATATCTTCATAACTCATAATTAAATTTTCAATCTTCTATTCCTTTTCAACCTATCTAATTTCCCAAGTTTTTTGCTCATGAATATGAATTACTAGACTTATAAAAGTAATTATCAAATTTATCCAAATATAAGATGAAGGGCTTAGAGATTATTTAGTCTCTCAGTGGTATCAAGGATTAATGAAAGCCCCCAAGGAAAAGCAAAGGAAATGACATAATTTCAGTATTAGTTTGAGCTCAACATCTCCATATTAAAAAGGAAGAACATCTAAAAACTTTTTCTTGGCAAATCCAAATATTGCTAGGAAAGGGTTCTCAGAACTAGCGATCCAGAGTTCATCAGATCTGAAAGATTTCTCAGACACAGCCTAAGATGCTGACTAGTGACCATTTCTAAATTGCAGAAAAACAAAAACTTAGATATTATAACTAATACATTTTTGAGAAAAAGGAAGTTAGATAGTTGTAATTTTTCTCAAGGTAACACTGTTACCTGAGTTAATATATATAACAGCAACACCTCATTGATCTAAAACCCTGGGGGAAAGTGGTACTGTACCAAAGCAGTGTCCAGCTAAGCCAATCTTACTCCTTTAGGCAAGACGCTATTTGAGGCATTCTTGTTAGAAATCTTTTAATACCTTCATTGATACCTGCCTTACTAAACAGAAAACACTGCTCTTCATCTCTTCTTCATGATTTGAGAACTCTTATACTATGATCCTCAGTTATTGTCAGGAGGGATGCACAAAAAAAAGTGCATGTGCAGCACATGATATAGAATTACCTCAGAAGCTACTAGGGAATGGTATGAGTCTTCTGCCTTCAGCTGAGTAGTTTTTATACTTCCTCTGATTCCACTGTCAGCCCTGACAGTGTCTACTGCTGTATCTCTGTCCTTTCTATTTTCAATTACTTTTATTACTGTGTATAGAATTCTGAAAGAACCATATGAAGGCCTATTGAAAACTTAAAATGTGTGTGTGTATGTGTGTGTGTGTGTGTGTTATTTATTTATGTTGGAGATGGAGTCTCGCTCTGTTGCACAGTCTGGAGTGCACTGGAGTGATCTCAGTTCACTGCATCCTCCACCTCCCGGGTTCAAGCAATTCTCCTGCCTCAGCCTCTGGAGGAGCTGGGGCCACAGGTTCATGCCACCATACCCAGCTAATTTTTTTTATTTTTACAAGAGACAGGGTTTCACCATGTTGGCCAGGCTGGTCTCAAACACCTGACCTCAGGTGACACACTCACCTCGGCCTCCCAAAGATTACAGGTGTGAGTCACCACACCCAGCCATGTATAATTTTTTTACTATATGATAGATTATCAACAAAGATGTCTTTTGTTTATTCCTGGGATTAAATCTGTGTTCTAAAGAAATAGCAATCCAAACTCCAATTAAGTAATAATTGTAGTTTTTTGTTTTCATTGCATAACTTCTCTATTACCATTTTTGTCACTGAAATCTGTCAGACAGAAACAATAAGGAGTGAGCTGAGAGCAGTAGCTCACTATGGCCTCACTTTGGGAGGCCAAGGCACTGGGATTACAGGCATGAGCTACAGCACCCAGGAAGATTGCTTAAGGGCAGGAGTTTGAGACCAGGCTGGGACCCTGTCTCCAAAAAAAAAAAAAAAAAAAATTAAAACATGGACAATAATTAGTCAGGTGTAGTGGCACAAATCTGTAGTCCTAGCTACTTGGGAGGCTGTGGCAGGACGGTCGCTTGAGCCCAGGAGTTCATGGTGACAGTGAACTATGATCACGCTACTGCACTTCAGCCTATGTGACAGAGCAAGACCTTGTTTCAAAAAAAAAAAAAGATGAAACATCAATCAAAATTATACCATATGGTTATGTAACCAGAATTACCTTTCATGGACAACTTTTTTTATATACTTTAAGTTCTGGGATACACGTGCAGAACATGCAGGTTTGTTACATAGGTATACACGTGCCATGGTGGTTTGCTGCACCCATCAACCCGTCAACTACATTAGGTATTTCTCCTAATGTTATCCCTCCTCTAGCCCCCTAACCACTGACAGACCCTGGTTTGTGATGTTCCGCTCCCTGTGTCCATGTGCTCTCATTGTTCAACTCCCACTTATGAGTGAGAACATGCAATGTTTAGATTTCTGTTCCTGTGTTAGTTTGGTGAGAATGAGGGTTTCCAGCTTTATCCATGTCCCTGCAAAGGACATGAACTCATCCTTTATTATTTTTATTATACTTTAAGTAATGTGGTACACGCGCAGAACTTGCAGGTTTGTTACATAGGTACACATGTGCCAAGGTGGTCTGCTGCACCCATCACCCTGTCATCTACATTAGGTAATTCTCCTAATGCTATCCCTCCCCAACCCCATACCCACTGACAGGCCCCAGAGTGTGATGCTCCCCTCCCCTGTGTCCATGTGTTCTCATTGTTCAACTCCCACTTATAAGTGAGAATATGCAGTGTTTCATTTTCTATTCCTGTGCTAGTTTGCTGAGAATGATGGCATCCAGCTTCATCCATGTCCCTGCAAAGGACATAAATTCATCCTTTTTTATGACCGCATAGTATTCCATGGTGTATATGTGCCACATTTTCTTTATGCAGTCTATCATTAATGGGCATTAGGGTTGGTTCCCTATATGAACATTACTGCAGTAAACATGTGTGTGCATGTGTCTTTATAGTAGAATGATTTATAATCCTTTGGGTATATACTCAGTAATGGTATTTCTGGGTCAAATGGTATTTCTGGTTCTAGATCCTGAAGGAATCACCACACTGTCAACCACAATGGTTTTGAGCTAATTTAGACTCCCACCAACAGCATAAAAGTGCTCCCATTTCTCCACATCCTCTCCAGCATCTGTTGTTCCTAACTTTTTAATGATCACCATTCTATCTGGCAAGAGAGGGTATCTCATTGTGGTTTTGATTTGCATTTCTCTAATGACCAGTGATTATGAGCTTTTTTTCATTTTTCTTGGCCACATAAATGTCTTCCTTTGAGAAGTGTCTGTTCATATCCTTTGTCCACTTTTTGATGGGGTTGTTTTTTTCTTGTAAATTTGTTTAAGTCTCTTGTAGATTCTACATATTAGTCATTTGTCAGATGGATAGATTGCAAAGTTTTCTCCCATTCTGTAGGTTGCCTGTTCGCTCTGATGATAGTTGCTCTTGCTGTGCAGAAGCTCTTTAGTTTAATTATATCTCATTTGTCAATTTTGGCTTTTGTTGCCATTGCTTTTGGTGTTTTAGTCATAAAGTCATCCCATTCCTATGTCCTAAATAGTACAGCCTAGGTTTTCTTCTAGGGTTTTTATGGATTTAGGTTTTATGTTTATGTTTTTAATCCATCTTAAATTAATTTTTGTATAAGTTGTAAGGGAGGGATCCAGTTTCAGTTTTCTGCATATGGCTAGCCAGTTTTCCCAATACCATTTATTAAGTAGGGAATCCTTTCCCCATTGCTTGTTTTTGTCAAGTTTGTCAAAGATCAGATGGTTGCAGATGTGTGGCATTATTTCTGAGGCCTCTGTTCTGTTCCATTGGTCTATATATCTGTTTTGGTACCAGTACCGTGCTATTTTGGTGACTGTAAGTTGTAGTATAGTCTGAAGTCAGGTAGTGTGATGCCTCCAGCTTTATTCTTTTTGCTTAGGATTCTGTTGGCTATGTGGGCTCTTTTTTGGTTCCATGTGAAATTTAAAGTAATATTTTTCTAATTCCGTAAAAAAAGTCAGTGGTAGCTTGATGGGGATAGCATTGAATCTATAAATTACTTTGGGCAGTATGGCCATTTTCACAATATTGATTCTTCCTATCCATGAGCATGGAATGTTTTTCCATTTGATTGTATCCTCTCTTATTTTCTTAAGAAGTGGTTTGTAGTTCTCCCTGAAGAGGTCCTTCACATCTATTGTAAGTTGTATTCCTAGGTATTTTATTGTTGGGGGCCGCACCGGGGGTGGTGGAGAATGAAAGAACACACACAAAGACAAAGACACACAGAGAACATGGCGGCCGCACTCAGAGCCTTCGCCTCACTTTATTTATACTCCATAAACCTCACTTCAGCAGAAAGAATGCAATGCAAAACAAACTTTCTTTTCCCACATGTAACCTTCTACTCAGTACCTTGTTTCTATATTCTTACTTATCTACCCGCCTTCTTGGCGCCTACGGGAGTTCATTAAAAGTTCAGTTGAAGATACTGTCCTTGAGCCCTATCTATTCTCAGCATACTGTTTTCAAAGGCCCCTGCATTTCCCCCCTTTTAATTTTGTTTTGCCTCAATCCTAAAAAGGTAGCCCATATTTGTTCCTGTGTTTTCTTTTGTTTTTGGTGGCGACGGAGGGAGCATCGAATCACCAAAAGAAGTAGACCCAAACCAAGTGCCCAAAGCAATATACTTCCAGAGATTGTA